>NW_026869772.1:0-81496 GCF_905332965.1 Bombus pascuorum | reverse complement strand
TGAAGCATCGGTAGTGGATAACCACGGAACAGACATCTCAACAGTAGAATTAGGAAAAGCTACTAAGAAGATGGCAGCCAGGGATGTGGCTCCGGGTTCGGACGGAATTCCCGGGCGGGTCTGGGCCGAAACCATGAACATCACGGCCCCCCGCCTGCTACACCTATACAACAGGTGCCTCAGGGAAGGAGTATGCCCTCGGGCATGGAAAGATGCCAGGCTGGTTCTTCTGGGGAAAGAAGGCCGACCAGCAGAATCGCCGTCAGCATATAGGCCAATATGTCTTCTGGACGAGGTAGGTAAGTTATTCGAAAGAATAATCGCTGCCCGTCTGGAGGCATACATGGAGTCCAGGGAGCCAGGCTGGCACGACAACCAGTTTGGAACAAGCAAGACCAGCTACGCGAAACGAGACAGCGTCACGACGAAAGCGTGCAAAGTTACATCATCAGGTTCCGCAGGGCACTTAATAAGCTACAATATAGTGCAACGAACGAATACCGTGACGAAATTACTAGACGAGCTATGAATGACAGAATTTTAAGAGACTCCGTAACCGATTTTATTCGAGGCCTGAAAACCGAAATAGGACAATTACTACTCGCCAATCCACCATACAATATTCTTGAAGCAGAAAAAAAGCCACCGACATCGAGCGATTCTTCAGGGAAGATCGAAACCGACGACCAAAACCAATGGAACGATTACGACTCCCCGAGCAGAGACGACTAACGACCAATAATCCCAACACAATCATTAGAAAACTAACTCCAACGCCTAATCCAATGCCAAGAAACTTCCCGCGAACTGAACAAATATCACTTGCCCAAAGGAGTCAATTAAAATGCTTCAAATGCAATAAGATCGGACATGTCTCTAGTCAATGTAGAAATTTTCAAACACCCAGTCAATTTCCGAGACCACCGGCAGTCCACAATCTCGAGACACACAAGGAAGAAACAGAGGAACCAATAGACCAGACTTACGAATTAACGCCACAACAGGAATACTACCCACAGTACTTTTACGATCCGACGGACGACGATATAAATTCCTCGTTGACAGCGGAGCAGGAATTAATATACTCAAGCGAAGATGCGTATTACGACCAAGAATAATAAAAGCAGGAAAATTCTCGATGGGACACTCTAAATTTAAAACTAACGAACACGCCTTGGTAAAACTATTTGACAAAACTCTAGAATTCTTTGTAGTAGAAGACAACTTTCCAATTATAGAAGACGGTATACTCGGTTTACCAGCCCTATCTAAATTCAAATTTGAACTCTCGAATCAACAATTGAAACTTGACAATAATATTCTTTTATTGCAACAGGAAAACGACGTACCTCCAAAACAAGCAGTGTCAAAAGCAGTCTACCTGGAAGGGAAACCGACAACGATATACTTAATCAATGGCGGTGAGTGCCCAGCCAAAATAACCAATTTTATCGAAAATTCAAACACGTACGATCAAGTCTCCACATTCAAAGATTTAGTCAGACTTTCGCATATAGAGAAAACTCTTCGTGAACCAATCGAAAAGATATTGCTGTTTTACCTCGACGTATTCAATTTAGTGACCGACTTGTTACCATGCACTAACCTTGCCAAACACACAATAACGTTAAAAGAAAATAAAATCATCAACACAAAATCTTACCAACCGCCTGAATGCCACAAAGAAGAAATCAAACGACAAATTGACGAAATGCTACAAAAGAACATCATAGAACCATCCGATTCTCCTTACAATTCACCAGTCTGGGTAGTACCAAAAAAGGCAGACGCCTCAGGGAAAGAGAAATGGCGAATTGTAATAGACTTTAGAAAAATAAACGAGCTAACTGACCAAGACGCATATCCATTACCTGACATAGACGACATACTATCCCAACTAGGCAACGCAAAATTCTTCTCAGCCCTCGATTTATCCTCCGGATTCCATCAAATCCCAATGAACACAGACTCCAAGAAATACACAGCATTCTCCACACCACAAGGACACTATCATTACAATAGAATGCCATTCGGTTTAAAGAATGCACCTGCAACATTTCAACGCATGATGGATACCGCGCTAAGAGGACTCATAAATAAACATTGCTTCGTATATTTAGACTACATTATAATATTCGGACAGTCTATTGAAGAGCACAATAGTAACCTCGCGATAGTATTGCAACGCTTACGCGAACTCGGACTCAAAATACAGCCTGACAAATGCGAATTTCTTAAACCAGAATTAGAATATCTCGGACATATAGTAACCGCCGAAGGTGTAAAGCCAAATCCCAAAAAATTAGAAGCTGTTAGCAATTTCAAACAGCCACGTAATCCCACAGACATCAAATCTTTCCTAGGATTAGCAGGTTATTACCGCAAGTTCACCAGAAACTTTTCCAAAATCGCGAAACCATTGACTGAACTTACAAAAAAGGACACACCATTTCATTGGACAAATAAAACCGAGGAAGCATTCCAGACGTTAAAAGACAAACTCTGTTCATCACCCGTACTAAAATTCCCAGACTTTGCAAAACAATTCACATTAACGACTGACGCCAGTAACGAAGGTATAGGTGCGATCTTATCACAGGACGGACATCCATGTTGTTATATCTCGCGAACTCTAAACCCACCGGAACGAAATTATTCCACTACAGAAAAAGAACTTTTAGCAATAGTATGGGCCGTGAAACGCTTCCGACAATATCTGTTAGGCCGGAAATTCCTCATCCGAACCGATCACCAAGCGCTAAAATGGCTACAGAACTGCAAAGACCCTTCATCACGGTTGATGAGATGGCGATTAAAGTTAGAAGAATATAATAAAGGAAAAGATAACACTGCAGCTGACGCACTATCTAGAATACATGTTTTGACCAGACAACGCGAAGATTCAAACATAGAACTCGATAAAAAGTATCACGATTGGGAAAAATCTACCGACGTGTTACCCAAAATCCTCAAAATGACTCCGAACCGTAAATCTTTCTACCAATTATCCAAAACAGAGTTAGGAAATTACGACAGAATCGAGTGGTTAACTAAATTAAACGAAATTATTCGTACAAACGAGAAGATAGGTATAGGCGACGACAGTTTCACAGAGACCGAGAAGAACGAGATCAAACGAATTTTATTATTCCTGAACGACACCGTAAAAGAATTAAATTTTGCATGGGAACCAATCCAAACATATAGTAACGAGGAAATAGACGAATTATTAAAAGAAAATCACGATTTAGTAGGACACCCCGGTATACAAAAGACATACGACCGTATTCGCGAACGGCACAGAGTACCAGATTTGATGAAACGCATACAACAACATATAGAATCATGTGACACCTGCCAAACGTCTAAAACTACACGTATCAAACCGCGCGAAGAACTTTGTATCACCGACACACCCTTCGAACCAAACGATAAAATTGCTATGGACTTACTAGGCCCACTGAAAGAAACGAAGAAAGGCAATCAGTACATTCTATCCATACGTGACGAACTGACAAAATACTTAATACTCGTGCCACTAAAAACTCAGCAAACGGAAACAATTTGGAACGCACTCTTGAATCACTACATTTACATCTTTTCCGCTCCAAAAAAGATACTAACCGACCGCGGACAAAATTTTATATCTAGTTTGATGCAACAGTACGAAGACGCGTTCAAAATCAAACATATCAAAACGACATCCTTCCACCCACCAAGTAACGGATCGTTAGAGCGAACACACGCAGTAGTAACAGACATGTTAAAATCGATACAGCGAAATTCGGATGAGGAATGGGACGATCAACTTAACTTTGTATGCCTTGCATATAACACAATGATACACGACTCCATTGATTACACGCCGTTCGAACTCACATTCGGACACCAAGCCAATCTTCCCTCCACGATATCCAAGAATCCCCAACGCACATACGCAGACGAAGTCACGTTCCGCAAAAAAGAATGGGACTCTAGACTCCTACACGCTCGCGAAACGTTGATCAAAAGTAAACAGCGATATCAGCGCGATCAAAAACGTAAAATTATAAAACCTCAATCAGTTTTCAATGAAGGAGACTCCGTCTTAATACATAACGATCATAAAGGGCATAAGCTTGATGTGGAATGGTTAGGACCGTACACGATTGATAAAGTATGTACTCCATACTGTTTGATTCAAAACAAAAAAATACACGGTAATCGTTTAAAACCTTACTTTCCAGGTCGACGCTCCTCTTTGCCGGAATAGTATCCGCGCAAATAAATATTACTCCATTAGAAAGAAACACTGTATTCGTAGAAAACATAGGAAAAGGATATTTGTACAGCGATACTGCCAATGTTATAGTAGGATTAGACACTAGCGACATATACGAGCAGATAAGTACAATAGAATCACATAAATTAACAATAGACTCACGTGCAACCAGCAAAGAATACGCTGAAGAGTTAGACGGATTACAAAATCGTATCAATAATCTAAAACAACTCGCGAAACACTTAAAAGCGTTAACACATACCGGAAGCAAACGAGGTTTACTCAACATCATAGGTTCCGTATCGAAAAGTTTGTTCGGAACTCTCGACGAAGGCGATCTTACGCTCATAAACGAGAATATGGACAAACTATTCGATGACAATAATAAAATCAAAACCATAATAGCGAATCAAACAGCACTTAATAGAAAAATTGTAAACTCAGAAAACTTAAACCACTTAGAAAAATCACATAGCGATATATTAAAACAACAATGGCAGGCAAATATCGATAGATTTATACTTAAGATGACTCGACACCGCGATGCAAACTTTACACTTCCAATTAGATGAAATACTTAACGTCATGATATTAGGCAAACAAGGAATAATTAGTCCACTCGACTCGGATGAATTTCTAGAAAATTACGCCAAGACAATAGGTAACCAGATGTACAACACCGCGATCTCTGCCAAAACCGAACATTTTCAGTTTATACTCGACATCAGTGATCTTCAAATCTTCACAATAGGTGACAAAATATTCTTCAAAATCATAGTACCTTTAGTCTCTAACACAGAATGGAACATATTACAGATATATCCTATCCCGAGTAAGAGAAATGGAGTATTTTTGACTCCAGTAGTCGAACATCAGATATACTTAACCTCAAGTATTTTATTTATAAACACTGATATCGAATACCTCAACAAACTTTGTAAGAATCAAGCCGGAACCACTATATGCAAACAAACACTACCAATTCATGACAGAAACTCGAAAACCGATTGTCGCAGCTAAATAATAAACTTCAAACCTCACATTGAACATTGCCAAATAACTGTACTTAAGATCGAAGACATTAGCTTTATACCACTCAAAACTAGCAACTGTTACATTGCGATGCCGGCAAATCCGATAGAAATAAACACAATTTGCCAAACGAAACACATTTTGCAAAAACTTGACAAGCCTTCTATCATCTTGCGATATACTGTACAAAGACGAACACATGCGTATAGGCGAAACAAAAAACGAAGTCAAGTACGAAATCAAAACAAAGACCCTAGCGCTCAAAACAAACGATAGTTTCACTCATCTGTTAGATAAACTCGAGCGAGCACCAAAGGTAATAAACAATTTACAAGGCTATAAAACCACGATCGATAAAATAGGCGACGAGATAGAAACCCTTAATTTCGAACATAGAATCAAAAATGTACAGTATTGGGGACTAACCATGCTCCAGACATTAGGGTACATAGCATTAGGCATACTAGGTATATATGGATTAAACAAAATAGGGGTAACCGAATGCATCAGGAAATGTATACCGAACAAATTATGTGTCAATCTATTGTGCTGCCGAAATGAAACCGTAATCAATAGCCACAGCCCCACCAGTACCGAGCACCCTGGCCTCGACACCCAACATCCATATTCCAACCGATACATACCACCTCGAGGAAGAGGAGGAACCAGCTGTAATTTTCAAGCCACGTCAAGTCCGATTCCACGAAAGTCTTCTGAAGACAACTTGAGGGACCAAGTTCAATCTAGGAAAGGGGGAATGTCACAGGTGAAATTCGAGCAGCTATATGATAAACCAAAATTCCGAGCGCCTTATTACGTGTGACCGTCCGGTCAGCATCCTTTCTCAGCCGCCTGGGTGGCATTCGGTCACTCTAGCCCTTCTCCGAAATATATGATAAGTAAGACCAAAGCCTTCTCCCACTCCAACGAATAAAGGAATATAAATGCTCCCTTCCAAATCATCCAGCTCAGTCTAAAAGAAAATTTCTTAACTAACTTAAGTACTGAAAAAAATTGTATCATCGCGAACCGAAAACGATATTGTATAAATTGAAAAAAAAAAAAATAAAGAACTCGATCTCCTCTTCAGAAAAAAACAAGTTTCTTGTTTTTTTTCTTAATTTTTACGTGACACTCTGATTGTAAAGGCAGCCATTTGATTTTCTTATGAAAATAAATCCTTTATGATTATCGAATAAGATATTGATTTGTTAATGCCATTATCACGATCGACCAGCTCATCGAAAACGAAAGGACCGAGGAAAAACTGGAGCAAGAAGGAAGAAAGGATAATCCGAACTTATTTAGTAATTAAGCTCAATTATGTGGCTCAATGTAACAGAATCTTTTATTTTGTTCTTTATTTTTTAAAATACTTCTAATTTCACAAATAAATTCAAAAGACGTACAGAACAACTATATTTAAAATAATATAAGTTGATAGTCTCGTGATTATCACGTTCTCACTTTAGTTTTCGATATGTTATAATATATCGATTTCTCCAAAATCTGTACTTTAATGCGGGCAAACTTCACTTTAGGGCAAATAAAATTATTGTCATATAATTACTATTATTCTCATTTAATAGTCTTCGACTGTGGAGGAAAGGGGCCGCGCCTTCGGCAAGCTTAAGAAGAGCTATCCAGCGGATACTAAACGCATGCAAATGCCTCGATAGTTACAAAAGATGAGGTTAGAAAGGAGGTAAGAGTGAGGACTTCCCCCTGGGAGAGTGCGAGACGTAATACGGACAGAATGTTGTCGCAATAGGGACGGTCATCGTGGTGGTTTTATATTGATACTCCAAGGTAAAGCAACAACATGATTTGAATTGTCCTCTAGCTCATGCGCCGCTACGTGTCCTTTTATTTTTTCGGCAGTTACGATACCATGATATGACTTTATAATTTACAGTTTTATTTAACTTTGAATGGGCCTAAGCCCCAAAATAATAACTACTTTAGGATAAAGATAACGCAGATACATAGATGTTTCGATGATAAACGATAGCGATATGAGTATTTAGTGTTTTGGAAAGTAAATGCGCCAGGGAATTTCTTAGATTAGAAATTAACAGTACAAACTTAAAGATTGTCTTTATGAGATCAAAACCGTATTACATGTTATGGACATTTCTTTTCATTACTTTCTATCGTACATTAAAATAAATATAAGAAATAATAAAAACAAACATTGACAGTGAAGCGATATTTCATACACGGTTCTTACAAGAATTATTGTTATTTGAGACTTAGGAAAACGTATATACAGCAACGTTTCCATTCAGTGACGGTACGTCGGTGGACTGGACTGCCGAAGCGAAAGGGTTAATAGCGCTTCAACGCATAGACTGGTGTTTCGTATCTGATATACATTGTGATTATATTTGTGAAATAATATAAAATATTAATTTGACATTTTATAAAAACTGTTGAAGAGCCGGCTATAAATTTTTCGATAAATATTCACTTTTCACCACAAAATGTCAAATTAATATTTTACATTACTCCACAAATATATATAGTGAAAATGTTTACTTAAAAATAAATAATGAATGCGATAATCGTGCTTCTAATCTATGTTAGAGTTATCTCAGAGTATTCACGTTACCATTATAAAAACTAAAAACCATATCTCAATATTTTTATTGTTTTATTGGCTATTAATTAAGGCTCGAAGAAATGATATATTTCGGAAACCCACCTGGTAAGTAGAAAGTCCACTTTTCCAATGATCATCTGGTAAATATGAAATATGAATAAATCTCTAATTACGTAAAGTTTGAAGATTATACCAAATAGGTTTGTGCGTTTTTAAACACATCGGATTGCCTGCCTATTCGCTTTCTCAATACCATACACTTGCTTTCGACTGTTGCTAGATAATTTCGAGTTATACAAAAAAGGTGAAAGCATTGGTAATGAGTATCGTAAATTTTTCTTTTTAAATGAACTCTCCATCACTATATTGCCGTATTTTAACTGTTTTCAAGCAAGAGGCTAGAACAGTTTTTGAGTAACAGAATCATTCCAATAGTCGAAGAAGAGCTTTCAAAGAACTGGAAATATTCAGTTAAAGCGTTACTTGGGTGTATTTTGTGTATACAGTACACGCACTGCGTGGTGTGCGTTTTTACTAGTCACATTTATTATAAAATGTGATTATACTGTATAATATTATAAAATATTATACATTTGCAGAACTTTCGGACATGCACTTTTGCTGTGATACGGCGGTCGACAATAACGCAAAAGTTTATACGCCGAAAAATATCCCAATAGGACTATACCCATCGCAAAGGTATTTTGCAAAACGTCGCGTGGGGTTATTCACGTTTCTGAATACCTAGATCTTTTCTACGGCTTGTAAGAAGTAAGCTACCGCTAATGTATCGTTCGGATTGAGGATCACTGTGCGTCCCGCTGCATAGGTTGACCACTCTTCGTTGGTATAAGGAGGATTACTCACGTGCAGGGTATTTTTAACTGTCAAAATAAAAAAAAAAAACAAAGTCGAAAACGCAATTCTTTTATTCTTGATTTTCGTCTTATCTCGGTGTCAAGAATCATCTCTTAAATTTTCGAAAACATGTAACCGGATACCCTGTATACAAAGGTTGGTATTATCTTTTTTCAGGGTCGGGCTTGCTAGCTAGGATCGAGCTAAGAATAATATTTTGTTTACAAGAATCATTTGTTATAGCACTAAGGACATTCTCAAGGAGGGAAAGTGTTAAGGGAATGCTTTTCGTTCTTATCGAATGTCAGCGAGATATGCATACCTAACACAAATATCAAGGCCTAAAATTCCGCAGTCTATTGAATAAGGAACAAGGAATAAAATTTTATCAACTATGTTATAACTACTCGATTTTTATTCCTTATGCGTTTTTATTTCCTTAGAAAAATCATCTAATCATCCATTTTTATTTAAATTTATTGTTTGCAATACACCTTAGTGAAAAACTTTTTATTAGTCTATTTGTAATAAAAAATTTTTCCCTCTTATAAATCGATTTTCAATTGACAACAAAATATTAATAAGAACGATTATTAATAACGAACGATTAAAATTACATTCATAATGTAAAATATTGTACAAATATTACATATTTTGAATGTGTAACAGTTTGAATATTATATTTTGCATAGGCATATAGCGTCTTTGAGATTATTTGAACGCTCAATACTGAAAATGCTAAAAATACATAATCTTCACTTTCGACAGGATATAGATCCGAAACATTGAACCTGAGTTGTGAAAAAATGGATACTGTACAACACACGCCATCACAGAGCCAATATATAAACCCAATATGATATTTATGGGATGGAATAGGTAGAAGACTAAATAATTGTAAAATAAGTAAGGAAACGATATGAAAACAGATAATTACTTAAATATGGAATAACATTGACATAAATGTCACAATGTCCTAGAGATGTTATTCGAGGCAAAAGCGATCGAACTAAATATTAAAATGAGGTAAGAAATAGAAATAGAGAAACTTTTATAACTCTGTTTTTGCGTGTTACTGTAACGAGTATTCTCTAACTTTTACAAATATTATCCAATTCAAATTTTACACGCATAATGTTGATATCTGTATCTTACTGTAGTTATGAGAATACTTTGAAATATCAAGAGCATCAGACACACACACATATATGTCTTTAATATTTCAGTAGCGAGCTTTCAAATACCTTCGTGTGCCGTTGTACATAACACATACATGTATTTCATATATTTTGCTATACTATAACCATATAAAAATTCGGAGTATAATAATCGTTATTTTCGGTATTAAAATCGTTATTAAACATTTATTTAATTAATCTTCAAATTGAAATACAACCATGGAAAATTAACAAAAGAATAACATCTAGATTTTACAAGTGTGCCACAAGGTGACTTCTGCGCAATGATTGTGTACATATTCCACCGGTAGTCCTAAAGCGTAGCCAATCAGCAAGTAGCACCACTCCTTTGTCTTCACTGATATTATAGACATCGGTGCTGTTCAATCGTCTTTCGTATTCGAGTCAAGGTAGAATGTACATGGTATAAAAATTTACTGAACGTTATAATTTGTTAATTTACCAAGCATTACTTGGTAATGAGTATTAAGTGGAGAATTGAATTTGATTAGAAACTTGAGCTGCAAAGTTTCTATATAAAGAGATTTAGCGAAGGTAAATATTTTGTACATACAATTTTATAAAATGAAAAGATTCGTATACATATTAGTTTTGTATAAATAATTTTAACCTAAAAATTTGTTCCAGGATGAATGGGGTAGTACAGTAACCGGATAGGAAATTATTCTACATGTAAAAGTAAGTCGTAATAACAAATACAGTTTTCTTCTTTTGTTTTTTGTATTTTCAATACATTGTTGATTTTCATATACATAACCATCTTTCCTTTAAAGAAAAATTTACTTTCTCCTAATCCTAGCTATATGTCCATAGATATATATATGTCGGAGATGAAAGGACACCGGGCCCCCCCGTTGGAATTATTTAGAAAAGCCCGAATACTGTAGCATTTACGAAATAACCCAGACACAGTCATTCGAAACTTGAGACAATGAGTTTAGGCTCGAGGCGACAACCGGTCGCCGAGCGTAGCCACGGTCACGGGATGAACGTTTCACATAACAGAGACATAAAGTAACATAGCTTTCCTTTAAAGAATTGGCAGTACAGACACTTGACAATAAGACATTCCAACAGCCCCGCAGCTCGCCACACACAGACCCCATTCTTTGGGCCAGATGATCGCCAGATGCCGATGCATCGTTTACAGTTTATGTTCAGATAACCTGAGGAACCGTTACAAATCTTAGGACTTAGTTAACTAAAGTCCTTCAGATTGACAAACAGTCTTTGTTCCATCAGCCTGTAAATCTGTCACCTATTGCGGGAAGTTACGGGAAAGCCTGATTTGGTCACGTACGACGTTGCCTGCTAGGAACTCTCTCTCTAGGGCGGCTAGCATCCTTTTCCAACCGCCAACATAGAAATTGACCAATTAACAGCAGCGTCTATTTCCCTCACCCTCCGAGTGGAGGCATTCTTTGACGAATCCGATGATCTCGTGCCCTTAGGCACACCCCATCATAGTTTTCCTCTGCAGCGTCGTCGCGACGGAAAGTCATTCTTTTCTGGCAATCTGATTAGCTAAGAGTCAATCAAGCGTTCCTAGTATCGCGAGTAGTAAGTTGAGTCCGACTTAGACTTTGAAGCAAAGTATATTCGTTATCCCGTTGACCGTGGATTCGCTATATCGAACCTAGGGCCATTGTCATTAGCGTCCAGTTACCGCGTCCGATTGTCAATCTTGTATCAGCCATACTTGTGTAATAAATATCTGTGCGACAACCATGAACAACACTGGTGAAGGTTCATTATACGCCCCTGCCGTCAACCCGACATATATATATATATATGTCCTGTATATGTGTGTATGTGATTTACTTTGTTATTACTTGGAATGTGTCTGTTTTTGTAAATATAGCTACGCCCTAGATATATCTTCATTGAATTTCATTTATTTCATTCTTATTTCTCTATTTTCTTCCTTTTTGCTCTATATTAATATTTTTAGCTTATCTATCTTTTCAAGGAGGTTTTGCATACAATAACTTTAAAATATGCCGCCTTTACCATGTAAATGTATTAAGTTTCCTGACCTTCTCATTACATTGTCTGCAAAATACACATCTATAAAGTATTGAGTCCAATAATAGTGTGCTTTCCTTTCACCATTATTCCTGTTATATTAATCTCCGACACTAGAAATATTGTAGTCGCAGAATTTGTTAGTTTCGAATCATGCTTGATCCTCTGGCAGTATATTGTTATACACTTCTAGAATGTTATACCACTATACTTGGTTAATAGCTTAAAAGTATCTCTTCCTTCTGTAGAACTGTATTCAAGAGTTGCAAGATTATTCTCTTCGTATTTTCCATTAAAGATTTAAGTATTCGTTGAGTAAAACTATAATTCGAGCTTAACAGTGTTAAAAGCCATTTTGAAAAGTCCACATATTAAAAAGAACCAAAAACAGAAAGGGGTTATATTCGTACTATTTATACTTAACGACGAATATAATACAATAGCGATATTGGTTTCGTTACTACAGGATATCCTACGTAAAATCGGTTATTGAAACATTGCTCACTTAAGGAATGTTTTAGATTCTACTTCCGTATTATACAGATTTACACTTGGTAGCGTGCAGTGCAATATCGCTTTCAGAACATCGCCTTCTTGCAAACATTTATGTGTTTTTTGGTAGTACTTGATGGATAAAGACTTCTATGTTTAGGAATCCATTGGTTCAAAAGCATGCATTGGTTGTGTATTTTTGAAGTCTGACATAACTTGCATAAAGTTTAGTTACTAGTTAGTAGTTACTAAAGTTTAGTTTAACGTGAGAAAGATTTAGGCGGTACACTGTTTTGTTTATTTAAATACATACAGTGTTTAACGTATCGTAATATTGCTTTAAGACGGTTATATTAGTAACGTTTATATAGGCAAAGTTCAATGTACACTATCGAAAGTATTTTTAATAATATTTCGGAAACTACCTTCAAAGATTTCCACTTTACTGATTTCGATGATTTCTGAATATGTTATAGAAATTAACTTTTTGTATAACTTTTGTCTATATATATAATTGCCGTTTGGCCATAGTTTCCCCAATATGCGCAAAAAGTTGTCGAGACCGCTTCAGTGAATTCTGCCTATAATTGTGCGTCTGTGACAACGTACGCGTCGGAATTAATTGCCGGCAGCCTTATAGCGACAGGTACAATGATTCAAATGAAATCTAACTCTTATCTTTTGTTTATAGTATATTACTACACACACAATTACACGCGCGCGCACACACACAAAAGTAACTTATACATACCAATCGTTTAAGAGAAATAATTAAAAATAAAGAATATCTAACGAAATACTAAAGAATTATACCGGAGGCATAACTTTTACTTTGTAACAAAGTAATAAAATGCCTCAAATTTTTGTGATATAAAATTTTGCATTTTTCTGATGTTTCTTGAAACATATGTAATAAATCAGTCGTTTTGGTATTCATAGATTTTCTATATTATACTCTAGCATACTTCAATACATTTTTCTATATAATTGTACACTTACTCAAAATATAGAGCTTAAAAGACAAAATTATGCTGGTGACCCAACATCTTTGTAATCGACTTTATATATGTCATCGTCACATAAAATTAAGAGGAAAGGGAGACATTCAATGGATACTTCAGTTCATACAGAAACAATTAGATGAAAAATCCCGCATTTATGCCCCTGACATGAACGGGACGATATTTTTTTCTCACTTTTTAATTATATTATCAGTTAATTTGATTTTTGTCAATGAACACTTACGCATCCTTTCGCATGCAAATCTTCCCTTATTTCTGTTTCTTTTAATATTAGTTTTCTTCAAGCTCTTACTTCGACAGTTACTTCATTCTTCTAATTGACTATAATATTTTAGGAAATTATTTGAAGAGTCTACTGATTGAAATTGATTTCTGAGCAAGTCAAGACTTTATAAATTCTTCGCCATGCTGCCACGGTAAGTCCGTTTCTTTTATCCACTCTTAATTGTAGAATGCGCTATTCCATTTAAAAAAGGTGATGAATTCCATTTATTCATTACCTTTCCTAATTATTATTTACAAATTTCAAATGCAAAAGACAAATTTCATGCTTGTTTAATTTTATATATAAATACTTCAGTATTTATATTAATTAACTAGATTCTATTGTGTTCAGTATTGTGCATGATGTTAATACTATACCAAGTGTTATAAGAACAAAATTATCTAAAATCTCTCAATTTTTTTATATTGCTATATATTTCTATATATCAATGTGATATGGAGCAAGGTATACCATGTTTGAAATCATATTAACAGTTTAACCTTTTCAAAAGGAATAGATGATATTCATTATTGAAAAGGAAAGCAGTAGAAAACCATTACAATGGTATTTGATACCGAACAGCCGGCATAATTCGTCGAATAGTTTTGATTCAAATTGACGTCCTTGATCGGTTCTTATTTTCGAGGGTACGCCAAAACGCGGTATTGCATCAAGATAATGACTCTGTGTATATTGTTGATTGGTTAATATGTTTTTTGAATGTTACAACGGGCGTGGATATGTGCCTGGTGACCTTACATCGCTGGCACGGGATACATTGCCGTGTCCTATTTCGACAATCCTTGTTTATCGACTGCCAAACGAAACGCGTCGTCAACAGATTTTGCGTGGTGCGTATCCCTGGATGGGAAAGCCCGTGCAAGGAATCAAATACATTGCATTGGCTTGGTCGGGAAATTGTATCTTTTTTAGCTGAAATGCGCGTGTGGCGGAGTTGACGATTCCGCGTAATTCGGTATCGTTCTCTTGCACGGCTGCTAAAGTGTGGTGGTCGACTGATTTCCCTATCGCCTACATTGTTATCTAACCCCTTCATAAACCGGATATCGGTTGTAAATTGACCAATATAGTCTAATCGAAACTGTTGTGGTGGCACTTTTCTAGATTTTGGTTGGACGCATATGTCAAGGTCTTATGATCGGTATATATTGCAGAATATTTGCCTTCTAACTTTATTACTTCTAACTATACTATAACTTTAGTATAACTACAGTATAACTTTAAGTACAACTTTCATTTAATACTATTGTGATAATTAAAGTTTACTCATTATTGTACAGATAGAATTATATTAAATTAAAAATTATATTCAAAAAATTACCTCAATAGCATCTGTAGTCGTCGTTGTACTGAATGGCTGTATTCCGTTATTCTGGTAATTCTACTAATTCTGGTAATTCTGGTTATTCTGAACGTCGTTTTGCACCAACTGAACATGATTAAGAACATTATTTGTGAACTTCTGAAGCATTCGTAAGCATTGTTCTTGACCAATTAAGCGGTCTTTTATGACGTTCACGCCTACTGATAACTAAGGGTTTCAATTTTGATAATAATTTAAATAAAAATTTATTCAATACTGCTCAATATTACTCGCAACGGAATAAATGCCGTTCGTAACATTTTCGGAAAGATAAATTTTATTAATAAAATAAATAAATTTTAATAATAAAATGAAAATAAAAATGAGTACGCATTGCAATATTTGCTCGTAACCTTATGCTTGTATTCGCAGTATTTTGGAGATAAAAATTAAAAATATTTTTCGTATTGCTCTGATTTTAAGTGAAGCTCGCTATATAAATTATTCTGGACGTAATTATTTCATCGTAATCGCCTGTAATTAATTTTAAATGATACTGACATGTGAAAACGCGGCGACTGAGATTACGTATAGAGCTTGTATTTTCTTCACAATAGATGTTTCACTCATTTTCCATTATTTAATTGCATTTCCCCTTTTTTTGCTTAATATTGATTATAGTATAAGTTGTCACTTCATTTGATGCAAAGTTCAAGAAGAAATGAGAATGCACTTAATATTTATACAAATTTCACGAGTTTGTATTTTCTAAATTTTACATTTTGTAAATTATATATCTTCTATCATACGTAAACATACGGAAAATCGTCGTCGTAAATTGTGAAAAATCTAGAAAAATTTACCGAATGTCCAGCTGGACAAATTGTTAAGTACAAATTAAGTAATAAAAAAAAAAATAAGTTATGAAAGTTATAAAAGGAAATCTGAGTAAAATCTTGCTATATTTCTTACTAATTTGTGTCAAAATGTTTTAAAAGCAAAGTAATAGAGTACAGGTCTACTCATTTTTTTTGTTTTATTTTTTACTAAATTTTGGAAATCAAAAAAGTGTTAAATATTAATCACGAAATTGACAGAATTCTGCTATTGCAAAGAACAAATAATTATATCGTCATAGAAATTACAAAATTTTTTAATAAAAATCGGAAGATAGCAATATAATCATGAGAAAGTTTTGCAAAATATAACGCAAGAATGAATAGAGAGCGATCGCCGGTATTAACAAAGCAGGATTTGCTAAAATAGTAGGTCTTGCAATAAAATGTTCCACGTTTCTTACTACATGTACATAATGTAAACATCTGAGACATCCAATTCTGAAACCTTGCATATTATTCACGTCTTATCATAGAGAAAAACGTATAGAATTGGCGAAGATACGAGTACCGTGTACGGTGTAGAAATCGAAGAAAAGTTGTATTTAGTGATGAAAAAAAATTCGATTCCAATGCGTTAGTTGGGCGGAATTGCAGAATATCCAAGAAGTTCTTATTTCATAATGTTCTATGAATTATATAATATTTGCACCGCATCAACATATGTCGAAAATATTTGTAACATATCTGAAAATATGAATATTGGCCACCATATTGTCGAAAATTTGGCGCAGATTGGTCACTGCCACCATAACGTTTAGAATTTGTAATATCTGCTTACATGATGGGAAAACTGAATAATTTAAAAGACTTGTACTCATAATGATCAAATAATAAAAATGAGTGGTGTAATACAGAATAATTATTGACAAAAAAGAAGAAAAGGGGAAGTAGAAACGGAAACATGGAAAGATTAGAAACGATGAACTTCATTTCGAAGTTGCAGTCGAAGAAGCGGAAATCGGAAGAAGATCCATGCGATGCCAGTGTTAGAAAAATGAAAATGAAAATGAGAAATATATAGATATATAAGAAGAAGAAGAAATTATAACGATTCCATTCTTTCCTTCGTGTATTAAGTATGATGACCACGTGATTAATTTGTAACTACGTTACTGAAAGTATTAGACTCCAATCTAATTCTAATCTAATTCTATTGGATTGTAATGCTAATTATTCCTACACAATGTGTAATGCAGTACGGTTAATTTTCTGATAGTTGAGATGAGGTTGTCTTCATTTCACAGACGAATACATTTGTATACTTCGAATACAGAACATATGCTTCATATGTAAAAAAAACTGTATCGAAAATTTTAACTTCAAATTTTTAAAATTTAATTATTAAAATTAAAATTTTAACTTTAACTTAAAATTTCTCTTCACATAAAGATTTGGCAATGTGATGAAGTAACGATGATAGATAGATTTCATTATGATTCCAATACAGAAGTGCTACTATTTGAGTAGAGCTATTTCATAATCTTGTAATGTAGCTATTACAGACAATCTGAATTTATACAACTATTCACCTTCTATACTACAGCTCACAACTCATAACTGACGACTAACTTACTTTCTCCACGTCCTTTTATACCACAGGCTTCGGCTACCAAGCAGGAACCGTTTTGCAGCTGTTGTCGGACTATGATGGCCACGTACACGTTTTTCGATCACTTATTGTCCTAGAGGGCCTATTGCGGGCATATTGCTGGGTCCACACAGCCCATTTTGATTTCCCATCCTTCCCGACCCGTCAGCACATTCACTTTTCTTTACCTTAGTTCAGTAGGATTTCCTCAAATGGCTTTTCCACGATACTACAATATGAAATAATATCAACTTTTAGTTTAACTGAACGAACGGATGAAACATCTTTTGTATACTCATAAATAAAATTATGCAATAGTGAGATCGTTGTTGGAAGGAAGGAGCGTCTAAGTCACGTAGCGTTATGCTAGACTTCACAGCATCGACTCTACTGTTTTTTTAGATCCTTCATGAGCAGTACAGAATCAGACGAAGAAAGAATCTCGACGCGTCTTCTAAACGAGAAAAGGCAACTAAACCTGAACGCATATCACAAGTCGTCATCCGGGATTTGCTGGAAATGTTATCCAATTGAATCTGTGCTGCATTGCGCTTCATTTTCCAGATAGTGTGATAATTTATAGATTCGTTCAATTTTACAAGTATATCCAGATAATATGTACAATATTGGTATTATGTTCTGAAATAGATGCAATTACCCTCTGTTTATGTGCCCACCGGTTACAACGAAATAGCTTGTCCTTATAGGTGATTGGGTCAATCCGCAATTCACCTACGTCGTAATACTTCATAGTGAATGCGCAAGGAAAATCTGTATTTACATACTTATAGTGTACAAAATGTAGAATGAAATCAAAATAATCAAATGAATTGTCTGGGGAGATATCCTGCATATAAACGCATGAAACGCATTTATGAAGAAGTGTGATTTTTATTATATAATTTCTGCAGATGCATTTGCGTTTTCCTGCAAAGAAGAGGGTAATTCAAGTAAATGGATCTCCAGTTCCAAGATCTCCAGATCATCAGCACGAAGCTTCTCCGTTTTGGCAACGCACTCTTCGTACCATTGACTGCCAATCATAGTCACAGAATAGTGGACAATAAAATCAATACAATACAGTGCAGCCATACGTACTACTGTCATAAAAAGAAGACTGAAGAGAGAACACCCCACTGATCTCACTAGAGAAATAAAATCATACAGACTCGAAAAAAATAGACAAACTCGAAGATGGTATCCAGCTAGGAGTAGCCATCCTCATGTTATTTAGCAACTAAGTTAGAAAAATTTGTCATATGTCCAGCTGGACAAATTTAAAGTACAAAATAAATAATAATAATAAAAAAATACGTACTGTCAACAGCTGCTTTTCTCCCTAGAGCATAAGTGTCGAGCTTACTCAAATTTTATAGCCAATAGCAACGTTATTTCAGAAATAGTATAAGTAAACAGTATAAAAACTTTTTAATACTAGTAATCATACAATGGAAGACTTGAAGACACTCAGTTAAAAAGGTTTTAAACGAAAGCATGTAGTGTTTTCACCCAAGATTGAAATCCTTCAAGAAGTTATTTTTGTAAGAAAATTGCAACTGCTCATGAATGCATTTTTGACACGGATTTCAAAATCTTACAAGATATTCTTTTTAAGATTTGAGTCTATTGGAACAACCGTCTCAAATAAACTCCCTTCAAATACATGGAGTATATTGTTCCGTATATCGAGAACGTTTTTGTGAAGAGGGAGTGCCGCCAAATATTAAGCACAGACGTTTTGTGGAACTAAGTTTTTGGACTAAGTAATCAAACAAAATTAAAAAATAAGAATTGGAAGTCAGGGAACAATTGTGGCCAAACATTTTGAATCTGTAACTAACACCACAAAAGAAACCGCGAAACCGAGAAGCAGGGATCGTGTACCAGTAACAAGCGCATCCGAAATGATATTTGACTCTGACAGCGATAACGATGAAGAATACCAAGGCTACGATGAACCGCGACAACACCAGACTATGTTATCAGCGAAAGACGCGATAAGTTACATTCCATTTTAAACGGTGACGATGATGTTGGAGTGGAAGATTTCATAAAAGAAGTACATGCTATGCGAATGCGTTGTTCACAAAATGATTTGTTATTGAAAGTCATTAAAATCGATAAAATAATTGGTAAATCCAAGTATTCGGAACATACCTATTGAAAATTATGCAGATTTTCATGACGCTTCGAGATCCAACGTAACAGTTTAAGTAACATCTGACGAATACGGTGAACAATTACGCGATTTGAAACAAGGACGCGGCGAATCTGTTCAAAGTTTCAATATCCGATTCCGCCGCATATTAAATAAACTTGCGTATGCCATAGCTAATGTAAATCCACAACCACTTACACGACGAATAGTGATTGAAGCCACCATGAGAAAAGTAGGTCGAATTCATTTGAAAGGACTTCGACACGACATAGGACGCATACTGTTAGCAAACGAACTAGTTTCATTGAGTGAAACAAAAGAAAGCTGCCTACATTGAAAAATACCTACGAGAAGAACAAAAGGAATGGAATAGGACAGCTACTCGACCAACAGCAACGTATGTATAACCGACTTAGTAACAAACCAATGCAGACAAACAACCGACCACTACCGGTCACGCGTAATAATCCAATCAACAAAAATGTTTTATCATTTTATAAAACGGTACGTATACCATTTGCTGAGCGACAAGTAAAATGTTTTAAATGTGGTAAACGGCTGGAACATGTTGCACCGCAATGTCAAAATTTTCAATTAACCAGCCAAAGAAACCTTTCTTTTTTTGTACTTGGAGAAATCCTCGTGGACACTCCGCCGCTGTAAGCAGCAGCAGAGCAGTGTCGGACTCTTACCGATTAAAACTGCACGATGGCCTGTCTCGGTCTCTTGTGAATTACTACCGGTGCACTCCCTGCGTCCTCTTGATCGAGCCGGTTCTAAAATCTGCTAACTGATGAATTGGCGCCAGAGGAGGTCATTGCCCCTGGCGCCACCCTCCCCCCTGCTAGTCACAACCCGTCGTGGGTGAGCCAGAGAAACCTACCGCCTCCACGAGTAAACCAGGTCGGAACAAAACGAGAACGAGAATCAACAGCAGCAGAAAGAAACGACAACGGAATACCAGAAATACCAAGGGTATTATTAACACAACAACCAGACGACTACTTACAATACCATTCAGAGGAATTGCAGGAGAACGAGCTCATCTAATTGATACCGGAGCAGGGATAAATTTGATTAAAGAAAATAAATCGGACACTAAGATATTCAAATCAGATGAACCTCACACTTTTTATATGGGACAAGAGAAATATTTCACTGATAGATTTGTTAGAATCATTATTTTTGGTAAACCTCATAAATTTTACGCAGTACCTAACGATTTTCCTCTGATTGAAGACGAAATTATAGGATTACCATGCCTTGAACATCAATATGAAATTTCAAATGATAAAATCAAATTGGGCAATAATATCTTGTAGTATCAAAAACCTAGGGTTGTACAACCAGAAGAAAAAAGTGTTCAAACCATCTACCTCGAAGGCAAACCGACGCGAGTATGCTTCCTCAATTCTAGTGAGACAAATCAAGAAATCTTTAACGAAATTGGTAATAGTAAAGACCTAGAACAAATTGCTAAATTGAAAACCATAGTGAGAACAGAACATATGGAACTCGAATTCCGTATACCGATTGAAAATATTTTGATTCATTATATCGATGTATTCAATTTAGAGACTGATTTTTTACCTTGTACAAATTTAACACAACACACGATAACTTTGAAATAAGACAAAATCATAAATACTAAATCATATAAGTACCCGGAATGCCATAAAGCTCAAATCGAGAAACAAATGGAAGAAATGTTAAGTAAAAATATTATTGAAGAATCAAATTCGCCTTACAATTCACTTGTTTGAGTAGTACCTAAGAAATCAGACGCTTCAGGTAAACAGAAAGGGAGAATCGTAGTAGATTTCAGAAAATTAAAAGAAACTAACCGATCAAGACGCATATCCTTCACTAGATATTATTATCAAGACATTCTTAATCAGTTAGGAAACACGAAATTCTTCTCAGCGTTAAATCTGTCAGCAGCATTCCACCAAATTCCTATAAATTCCAACTCAAAGAAATACACTGCATTTTCCACACCACAAGGCCATTTCCATTATAATCGCATGCCATTCGGATTGAAAAACGCACCCGCAACTTTTCAACGAATGATGGACACAGCATTAAGAGGGTTAGTCAATGTTAATTGTTTCGTATATTTAGACGACTTAATTTTCGGAGACACAATTCAGAAACATAATCAAAATTTAGCAATAGTTTTACAAAGACTTAAAGAATTAGGATTCAGGATACAGCCAGACAAATGTGAATTCCTCAAACGTGAGCTTGAATATTTAGTAACAGTCGATGGAGTTAAACCGAACCCAGAGAAAATCAAAGCAATGAAAGATTTTAGGACGCATAAGAACCTAACCGAGGTTCAATCATTTTTAGGACTGACAGGATATTATAAAAAATGTATACGTAACTTTTCAAAGATAGCCAAACCATTGATCGAATTAAATAAGAAAGATATTAGCTTTTACTGGACGAACAAACAACAAGACAGTTTTGAAACGTTGAAACAAAAATTATGTGAAGCACCGATTTTAACTTATCGAGATTTTACAAAGACCTTTACGCTAACAACCAACCAAGGAGTAGAAGCAGTTCTTTCACAAAAATGACACCCATGTTGTTTTATTTCAAGAACTCTCAACCCATCTGAGAGCAACTACATGACAACTGAAAAAGAACTTTTAGCAATCGTGTGAGCAATAAAAAGGCTAAGACAATATCTGTTAAGACGTCAATTCATAATTAGGACAGACCATCAGGCTTTGAAATGGTTGAACAGTTGTAAAGATCATCACGTTTAATGAAATGGAGATTAAAATTAGAAGAATACGAATACAAGATTGAATACGTAAAATTTACGTAAAGGTAAAGATAACACGGTAGCCGATAGTTAATCCAGAGTTCACACGATCACAAAAATAAAAATCCTCAAGAATTAGGTGAATACAATGAAACAATTTAGCTCAAGAAGACCCATTCGATTATTCAAAATCATACCAAACTTGGAATAGGTGACAACACATTTTCAGAACTAGAAAAAATTTTACGGAGGCGCGTAAAGCCGCCAGCGACCTTCGAAGAGGAAGAAAGTTAGGTGCTGAACCTCTTCTTCCAGCACCCGGGAGGCAGCATGCAGTCCGGTTGGGGATCCGGACGACGGCCCCTGGGAGAGGGCGAAAGAGACATAGTATGGACGGAATAGTGTGTGGGGGGGGGGTGTCGCCATAGCGGTTCCCGGGCATCCCTCGGTCGTAATGGGACCGGTCATAGTGGAGGTTTTAGTCGATTGGAGTCCGACACTACCACGCCGCTCTTCCCCCTAGAGGCGGCGGGTGTCCGTGCGAATTTCCTCCACGTTAAAATAAAAAAAAAAGGACACCTGGGAGTACAAAAAACTTATCAAAGAATTAAAGAAAAATAGAAAATACCAGGTTTAATGGAAAGGGTAGAGACTTTTATAAAAAATTGCGATGCGTGTCAGAAGGTAAAGCTAACGCGAATTGGACTCAAGGAAATGCCAGTCATTTCAGATACACCTTTGCAAACAAACGATAAAATAGCAATGGATATCATTAGATCAATGACGAAAATGAAAACGGGAAATTAATTCATATTTTCCATTCACGACGGACTGACGAAATATTTAATATTAGTACCTTTAAAGACCCAACAGAGAGAGTCAATTATTAACGCTCTTTTGGAACACTGCATTTATATTTTCTCAGCACCAAGAACAATTTTGACGGATCAAGGACAGAATTTTGTAAGCGAATTACTGATTAAGTTTGACGAAGCTTTTAAAACCACATGCTTTCATACTTAATCCAACGGATCCTTAGAAAGAACACATGCTGTAGTAAAAGATTTGATACGAAGTAGTTTACACGATAAGAATAGAGAATGGGATGAAGTTTTGAATTTTATTTCTTTAAGATATAATACATCGATTCACGAAGCCACAGACTTCTCGCCATTTGAATTAACTTTCGGTAGAAAAGCTAATTTGCCCTCCATGATAGCCAAAGCTATGGGTTTAAGCTATAACGACATGTTTTCACTTTCACTGCAGAAACAATTGAATAAATATTAGAGAAATCGCGAGAGATGCCTTGATGTAAAAAGAGATATCTTCGAGATCAGAAACGAAAGATTGTTCGAACTCAAACTGTGTTTAAAGAGGGAGATTATGTTCTTATTCATAACGATCATAAGAAAGATAAGTTGGACACTGAATGGTTAGGACCATACAGATTCCACCAAATTAAAACTCCATATTATGAAATTCTGATTGACAATGTTATTAAGAAAGTAACGGTAACCGTTCGAAAAATTATTTTTCAGGACGATCACCGCAATGTTAGATCTAGGAGTAAGTTTACAAGTTATACCATTAGAAGTCAATTTCCAACAGTAAAGGAATCAAATTATAAAGTTAAAACTATTAAACTGAGTACGTCAAAACATTATAAATATTTTACAAGGGAAATAAGATATGAAATATTATAAATAATGAATCATTTATTCACTGCACGACATATTTTGCATGATATTTCGCATTGTCTTTTATTTATATTTTCTTACATAATTTTCATAACACATTCATGAATTAAAATGTGTTTTCGTAACTTATGTTCTACTAACGATTTTCCATATGTTGAATGAGATGTGCTGTATATAATATATATGTTTCTTATTTATCTCCAGCTATAAACCAGAATATTGAGTGTACTCCAATTCCAATTGATAAATTGATAAATTGTAGAACCATCGTAACTCATTTTATTAGCGAAGAAACTATACAAAACTTGTCTATCTATATTGCGTAGTGCAAGGCGCAAACGGTTACGGGCTTTAGAAGCTAAGCTTAGCTGGGGTCCTCGGAGCATGATATATTATATATTTTATACGTAATATGTAATATAAAAATTGATATATTATATATATTCTATATTTTATGCAAAGCAATTTTTAAAATGATACCAGTATACGTAGAGTAAAAATATTTCCCAAAGGATTGTGCAACGTAAGTGACGTACGAACAAGATATTAGAAACAAATAATTAAATGGCGCGTGTATAGCAAGGGAAAGTAGACATACTTGGGATGCGTATTTGATTTCCACTACAATAGAATCTACGTTTGAATATAATTTTGTATACACATGTATTACTTCGATAATTATTCCAAGATTTCTTAAATTAATAATAAAATTAAGTAGACAATAAATTTAATAAACATATATATTATTCATTACTGTTAGATTATCATTAAAGAGAAGCTTGTTATTTTCTACAAAAATGTTAAATTTCCTTCGTTGTATTATATGCAAATTTTACATTAGAAAACTAAATATTTAATTTTATCAGCAATAAAGTAATAGCTTTTTCTTTTATCAACAGCTCCGTCTCAAGTTCTCAAATAAATTTCTGCAATTATTAACCATTTAGACAAGATAATATTGCTTAGAAAGTTAATTAGACGTTTATAAATAATGTTAACATCAAAATTGATTAAAAAACGAATAATTGATTCTATATTACATACAATATACTATAAAATAAAGTACAATTATCAATCTTCTTTAACAAATCTAATTTTCAACAACGACATATTATTTGCGTATTATTTACATACTTGAATAATAACAAGATAACTTCGATAACCGAAAACCGATTAAAATCCGGATGACAGGAAGAACCTGTTTCATCGGAATTAATCCAATTATGTAATAACATTACAAATTCACAGCAAACGTGTTTGCCAGCCGTTTCAATATCGACAAATAGCGCATTCCAGATTAATTAAACTAACGTCATCATTGATCAGTGATCAGTTATTTAATTTCATGTAAATACACATGTAAGTACAGATTCATTTGTTATTCGTCATCCTTTATGATATATAATAATCCGTATTGATTGCTACGAAATGAGGAGAAAAGATATCTAGATCAAAGAGTCTGAATATTTTAATGAATGAAATGCAAATAGAGAGAGAGAGAGAGAGAGAGAGAGAAGGAAAGAGAGAAAGAGGATCAAAAACAAAATTATAAAAATACAGTACAAGATACAGTTATAAAATTAGTTTAACACGTACTCTACTTAATTTTTAGTTTAATGATACATATTTATATCATTCAATTAGGGAATAATTTGCTGGAAAATCTAGTTCTCAAAATCGTTCATATCACAAAAATTACAGCAAAATTGCTGTAACATACTAAATATGATATTTCTTTTACAATTAATACTTTATTTTGCAAATATCAAACACGGTAATTATTTTAAGTAGTTTATCTAATTATTAGGAGGAATATTTTAAAATGTCTCAATCAGATTTTTACATTAATTTTTATTCGTCAGCAGCATTTAGTTCTCTTAATAATTACTATATGTTACAAATATGACAAAAATTAAACAACAGATATTACAATATTTATTTCTTCCTTATGTAATTCTGTACTTATTTAAATAATAATGTAACCTTTAGTTTATTTAAATATGAACAATTTATTACATACAATCACAAAAGATCTATATTTTTATCAAGCCTAGGACTTTGGTTATCCGAATTGATCACGATCTGCTGTCGAATT
The DNA here is from genome assembly GCF_905332965.1 of Bombus pascuorum. Lineage (NCBI taxonomy): Eukaryota > Metazoa > Arthropoda > Insecta > Hymenoptera > Apidae > Bombus > Bombus pascuorum. Next base: position 55,200 of record NW_026869772.1, on the reverse strand, counting down.
GAATTTTTCCGAAATATTATCTATTCCATATATTTCATCACTTTTTCTTATTGTAAATAAAAGACAGAAGGTAATTTAGTTTGAACTATTTTATAAATATTAGTATTAAGGAGCGCCAAAGCTTTTCAATAAGAATGTAATAATTTCTTTAACATTCTGTTCTTGTTTCTCAATGTCTTTCAATGTTTCTCAAATCTTTTCTTGCAAGGGAGCATCTTTAAATTTTTGATTACTTGATGTTCTGATCATCGAGTCCGTAATAATATTAGAAAACATTTACTTACGATAAGAAAGGAAAAATATTTTTGAAATTATCACATAGTACATGAACAAGTAACACGAGCATGCTTAGTATCTTGATTGGTTTGGATTTCTATACATGAAAAATACACGAATTCCATTGACCGGCCGAGCATACATTTCTCCAAACTGCATAGAAATCGGCGTAAAAGTGAAAACATTTCACTTAGAAGGTCATACTTGTGTAACTCTTTCCGCGGGTTTGCAAACCGTAGAGAATTGCAGCGCTGCAATTCATTGTTATTCGATGTTTTCTGGCGACACTCTAATGAATACAATTATTTCAATGTTCATGTGTACTCTGTTATTTGTATAAGAGACAAAAGTGAGTCTCATTGTAGAATAAGAGAGTTCTTAAACCAATTTCATATATTTTAAGAAGACACACGTTTTATCTTTCACATTGCATTGTGAATCACAATTGATTTAAAAATGTTTCAAAAAGTTGATTACTATGTTTTAGAAGGATTAAGTTCTAAAGTGAAAGTAAACTAAGATAACCATGTATATGTATAATTCTTTGCAATAAAAGGTTTCCCAAGCTTTTTAAATATCCTAATAATATAGATTGCTTTCTAATTTTGAAGACTGTTTAAAATTTTACACATTTAAAAAATTAAAGAAAATTTTCAAATCAGAGTATCTCATATAGTTTGTGCTTTTTAATTGGTATTTTAAACTTATGTAATTGTAATCTTATTATACTTATATAACTCTATATACGATTTACATTTATATATTAAAACTTAATTGAATCATATTTTAATTGTTATCATGCTAAAACACATTATAATATAAATCGATTTTAATGTTTCTCAGGTTTGATTACCTTGGTCTTTACAGTTCTACTGACGCCCTATAAGTCTCTCGGCCAGAGTTTGCAGATGTGCGCAGACGGAGTTGCCAGTTTGACAGGACTTGCTGGTATTGTTGATGCGTTGATGACGCCGCGCAACAGATTTTCCGGCTTTACCATGGCTTTCCTTGTATTCGACCTCGCTGCCTTTGGCCTTTCGTTTACATCTCTATCTGTGATCGTCGTTCGTATTTCCACAAACGTAGGGATGCCACTGGATGGTGACAAGTCTAATTCGGTACGTATTGTCTGTACTTTCACCGGTACTGTCCTTTCCTATTTCTTTTTCTCTGCTGAACACTATGTTGCACTACTGAAATGTTAATTACTATTTTTCTACGTTACTTTTGTTTTCTTTTCCTTCAGTTAAATTCTTCATTATTTAATAATCTATACAATTATTTATATAGTAAATAACAAGTATTGAAGTAACGATCAAATAAATGTTGGAGAGGACATACATATTTTTATTGAAAACTTTCAATAATTGTGCTGAACTATAGATGATACAATTATAATAATATTTTGTATTACGATTTGAATTATAAGATAACATTCATGTAAGCCAAATCTCACATTGTTGCCAGGACAATGCTAAATTAAATTTCATCCGGATAAAAATTGTATATATTTAAAAATGCTTTTTCATTAAACTAAAATTTATCTATCAAAATAGCTTCGCCTTAGATAAAGTATTCAATGCTTTATTACATTAATTAAATGTTTTTTTTAAAAAGTATTACGAATATTAAAAAAGTAGCTAAAATTGTTATCGAAAATGTACTAATATTTATTACTTACTAATAATAAGTTATTATTGCCTCTACCAGAAGAATTTTAACTAGCTGATGCATATGCACTATTTCATTTGCGAGAAGAGCATAATTCCAGAAAAAATGTCATTTCAGAGCTGTACTGAAAAATTGTTGATCGATCGTATAGAAAAATTCTTAAAGTGAAAACAGAAAGCGATTAACATAGCAAACGTTATATTATATTTCATGCTTAAGCTTGTAGTGCAACGATCGATTCATACGCTAATTAGTAAGCCATAAAAGATATAACTTGCAAGAAACGAAGCTGGCACCCCGCTGGGGGTAGCCACCCACACGCTATACTTATTTTTATTTTAATTTTTTTTTTCACCAATAAGATATAACACTTTACCAAATGTCCTTCAGGACAAATTGTAAAAAAACCAAAATAAAAGAAAAAAGAAAAAAAAGAAAAATTAGTAAGCAACGTCGGTGGCGCAAATTCGTTTCCGATCGTTTTCTCATTCATCGGTCGGGTCGATGAGTTTCGGCGTCGCAAATCAACCAGAACAGGGCTTAAAACCGCTGAAACCGTTCGATCGCCGGAGAAAGTTTCCAATGCCAAGGCTAAAACGCGGTCAGGGCACGCACCATCGTGAAATTTCACAAAATTACTTCGCCTCTAGACCCCGATGGAACGCGTCGCGCCTCTTCCGCTCAATGATCTATTTTTCGAGATACATTTTTCGAGATGCAGTAACCTGAATTTTAAAGGAGGGAATCGATGGATCGGAACTGCAATGTTTTAAAGATTAAGAAATCGTTATAGCGTAATTGGAATGTAAAGAAGCTTGATGAAATTTTCGTATTTTAAATATTTTCTTATTTAATAGATTTTTATTTTCCAATGTGTATATCAGTATATCTTTTCCTGTTTCTTTTAAGAATTTGATGCAGTTTATATGTAAAAAAGCACGATATCTTATTGAAATAGAAACTCAACGATTCAAAATATTTCAATTTCATAAAATTTTAGAAGATCGTACGATGGAAAGAAATGGTAATGAGAAAAATATCGAGGAAATTCCAACTAAATTGGCTGAAATGATATATGAAGGTCTGAGATGAAAACCATGATAATCCATATTATCTATCATTTATGGAAGAGTAATTTAAAAATACGCTGTCAAGCAATTCTATATGAAAATTATACTGTCATTTTATTTTCGAGTTAAATGAGCTTCTAAATCTTGGCTTCTTGGGTAGTTAAAACTTCTTGGACAGTTAAAACTTCTTGGATAATTAAAGCTTCTTGGATAGTTAAAAAATATTAACAAGATCATTTTACAAATAATGTTAATCGTTCCTTACAAATTACTGTGTTTTTGTCATCTATTTTTGAAAGATTCATATCTTTGAATCTGTCAGGTTATTCCCTTTTAACTGTTTCATACTAAACTGTTTCATACTAAAATATTTCTTAAAAAAAAAAAAAAAAAAAAAGAGAGAAGAACAAAAATTAGAGAATCTTTTCATGTTTTATATGAACTATATAGTTTTATATTATTCTCCAATTCGACATTTATACCTTGAATGTAATATTTTGAAAACGACCACTGTTACTAAATTTGTTAATTTTACCGAAAATTGATACATATCAGCAATTATTCACCTATTCAATTACTATACTTGTATAAATGTCTGTTATTATTTGTGAAACTCAGTTTTCTATTGTAAAAACTTGTTCGTAAAAAGTTAAACTTTAATAATATGTACGTGTGTATTCGTAGAGATCAAAGATGTACTATCTTAAGAATTCATAAATTCTTGTTATGTAATAAGAATCTAAATGTAAAGTTTCGCGAAAGAGCGGATTACGGAATTAATGATGGATCGAAGGTGTACGATCTGAAAGATTCATAAGTTCTTTTAATATAATTTGAGTCTGAGAAACTTTTTAAAAAGCTAGAGCATTGCAAAAGTAATAATTCATCGAAGGATTTATAAATCTTTGGATTTAACTTGAGTTTAAACAGCACTGGAAGAGAGGATTGTCGAAGTAACGATGACTTCAAAGTACACCGTTTTAAAGATGCATAAATCCTTATAAGAGGACTCGAAGCTAGGAAATTTTTCACGAAAGCAGGATTATAAAAATAACAATGGATTAAAAGATTTATAAATCTTCTAAATTTAATTCCAATCTATACAAATGTATACAGGTGAAAGGTGAAAAGGTGAAAAGGTGAAAAGGTTAAAAGGAATTAGAGAATTAATGATGGATCGAAAGTATGTTATGTTAAGAAAGTTAAGAAAATTTTTGTTGATTTCAAAAATGGTAATTTGAAAGATAAATGCACTTATCCTTTCTAGTGAAATGATCAAAATATGGTAATAAATGAACAATATTAATATTAAACGATAAGAGTTTTGTGATAATACTAGTATAACAGCACTAATATGAATTTTCAGTAAAACTAATAAATTTAGGGGCAATGTAAATTCTGTAAATGTTATTCAAAGTGTAAACATTAAATAAGAAGGTGGTACAAACATATTTCAACTCGTTTATAAAATAAACACTTTTGACAATAGAAAATACTCAAAGATCCACATTGTCTTAAATTGAAGAAATTCTTTGAATAGAAAATCGTTGATTCTAAAAAATAATGATGCAAAAAACATTCTAAAAAGGATAATAAAATAAATGGAAAAGTTTCTTTAGTTTAGACACGTTTTAACATCGCATCAACTCCATCACGTGGTTATTAGCGATAGCTAATAATAACAATATTAGCAGAAAGGAATTTATTATTATTAGGATATTCTAGTTAAATATCGCTAAATAAGGACATGCCTTTCAGGAAGGATAAGACGCGTGAAACTTGAGTTTTACCATTGAGATTTCCACCTAAAGCTCCTTTGATCTGGTATTTGTTACGAGAGTAATTGTATTTAAGACAATTTACAGAACATGTGTTTGATGGTAATTTGACAATTACAGATATCGTACGTTGGTTAGTGTTAGGTTTTGACGAATTAGATTTTGAGAATTAGATTTGTATGTGCAAGTTTAGTCTGACCAATTCTAAGTCTGTTTAATACAACTTCGTGTCGATGATCGAGATTCCTGAGACCTACGTTCTTGTTAAAAAATTCTTTATTTATTAATTCGACTGCATTCGAGACTGCTGAGTTTGTCCATTTCATTCGTTTGGTGATTCAAATTAAACATAGCTGTTCCAGTTGAATCGGAGATTTTTCAAACTTTTTTGTTAAAAATAAGGTAGGAACGTCCTTTGCTATCTTCTCCGCCAATTCATTGGAATATTCATCTATGCAAAAATAACTGTTTCACCTTCATTAATTACGGAGTGATTTGTTTCCAATATATCAAATGCGATATCATCAGATCTCTATACTTGATAAATGTGATAGCATCCCTGTTATCGGTGAGAATAGTGTGGTTTTTGATTGGTCAATTATAAGAAGTTGAATTGCTATTAATTCTGCTGATTTAATGCCAATATTGTTAGGTAATATAAATTTTAATATGTCATCTCCATAGATATAATTTTCCATAATTTTCCAGATCGGAATTTATCGAAACATGTTTGAATGACCAAAAAAGAATTTTGGAGAATCTATGCCAATAAATTTAAGTAAATTTAACGTCCAATAATCGAACTCTATTCCCCTTTCAATTCTCGAAGATGCTCCAGGCGTAATTCGTGGTTGCGGTCTGAATGCCTACGAGATTCTTGCGATGAATAATTGCAATAAGTGCCTTGTGTATATAAGGGTTATAAGGTGGTTTATTTTGTGATTAAATATGACAACTCTACTGTATTAATTTATTGATGTGTTTAATATAGATTCCATAAAGCTTAATAGTATAATTCTATTTTAATATAAAGATAAAGAATAATAAATTCTATGCCTTTTTCTATGCTACAGAAATGATTGACCTACTCGTCAATCGCACAGTCCAAACCAGTGTGCCTAGAAACCAGTGTGGCTAAAATTTGCACAGTATACTTCTTTTATGATGTAGACATGAAATAAAGAATAATTTATGGAAACTACAGATCCCAAAGGGGCAAAAAGAGGTCTAATTTTTTACAGGGTAACCGTATCTCTATGTCCACTAAGTTTAGAAACCTGAAATTCGACGTACAAACTTTCCACTAGAAATAAACGAACACGTGTTTGGGCGTTTTTCGAAATTGAACCCCTAGAAACTGTTTAAAAAGAGTTTAAAAAAATAAATATAAATTCAAATACTGTTATATTATAAAGTAAATTTAATAAGATCCAAACTCATGTTCGTGAATCACTGTACATGTCAACTATTGTCAAAGCTAACCCTAACAAATGCAACCACATCACATTCACATTGAGAAAACAGATAACACCAAACATCTTCCTGAACGGCACGCAAATAACACAAACAAGGCAAGTCAAACACCTTGGACTTTACATAGATACACACTTCACATGGGGAGCACGAGGCGGGTATGGGTTCTCAGTGCGTAGCATCATGCCTTGAGAAACCCCGATGTATCTGATGTTCACCTATAGTCGGGTGGCGGCTGGTCGGCGCTGTGGCGCCCGTCAGATCGCTGATCCGGTGCGGAGAACTTCGGAGAAGTTGGTGGGCCCATATCTGTCAAGACCACTCACCTCACCTTCACGTGGGGCTCCCCGTCGCCCTGCATCGGTCCCGACCGGGGTAGAGTGCGAAAGAGTGAGTGGCACCAAGACGAGAAGACGATAAAACAAACCCTTGATGATGAAGATAATGATGATATGTCGGAAAATATAAATAATGAAGTTTACGGTGCAGGGGAGGGATACCCCAGTACCGGCGCAGACGTGGGTGGACAAGCGGGCTCCGCTGTGTCGTTAGCTTGTGACCGTGGCCGGATGGGGGTGGACCACCAGGCCCCCATTCATGTTATCACGACTGGTGAGGAGGAAGAAGGAGACATTGAAATGGAAGAGGCTCCGATAGTGTAAGCTACATCAAAATTGATAAATGACAAATTGATAAATGACAAATTGATAAATGATAAATTGATAAATGACTACGAATTATTATCTTTTTACAGAATACAGCGAGGTGCCGGGTATTCAACCGCCTTGCTTGGAACGTATATATAATCAACAAATAAAGGACACGAAATACAGCACACTCTTCTCTTAATACTGAACATTTTACTAATGAATTATAAATAGCCTATATGCAAGTATTATTTACATATTTAATTCGCCACAAACTGCATACAATTATATGTAATCACATATAATTATATATAATCACATATAAAATAAATACAATTGTTTGATGAGATAAGCTACAAATACCACTTCCCAGTGACAATTAATCTAGAACTTATATTTGTCACCAAAAATTATGAACATTATAATGTAATGTGCGCTTTCCCTTTAATTAAAATTATAATACTATAATAACAGATAGACTGCACTGTTGCTCGTTGCAAAATGAATATCTTAAAATATCAACCCTGTTTCTACATACAACTCATTAATATCTATGTACAACTATTATGATATACTTTATACATTTCTCAAGTATGAATTACCACTACGTTCACGAGTGCTTAGAGGAAAACAAGATAAATATAATTTGTGTTTAATTAATTTGTTGTTGTTGGTGTTAAACGAGTCTGAAATGTAACGTTGTTGGGTCAAAGTAAATAGACTTTGACGAATATAAATTTGCTATAGTAGTTTCGTTCAACCGCCTGACAAGAGAACAAGAGTTCTTCCGAAGTAGGTACCCTGTACCTGTATATTTATCTTTACTTTTCAGTCGAACAAGTACCAGCTTACCATTCTTCTACAGTAACGTACCTCGTTAATTATTCCGAATATTTCATACGTCTTTATGCCTCATTTGTCTTTCATCGAGATAATATTAAACTTTATGACCCACCTTTTTTTACCAAAAGATTTTTTAAAAATCAATCAAACCTCACACTTTTATCAAACGAAGAAAATTGAAACTTGCTGTTTATATTACTATATAACAATAGTTATATAGTTCAAGTTAGTACATTAAATTACATCATATTTTCGTGTGACACTCAATGCAGTGAGGTTGCAGAAATAATAGGAGAGGAAACAAATTCAGCTCGGCTGAATATCGATTGACAAAAGTTTCAAGATAGACATTTTTTTTTCTTTTTTTTTTCTTTAATGTTGTTTTTTTTTACAATTTGTCCTGAAGGACATTTGGTAAAGTGTTATATCTCATTGGTAAATAAAAAAAAAAAAAATAAAATAAATATAGCATGTGGGTGGCCACCCCCAGCGGGGTGCCAGCCTCGTGTTTTCCAAGTTATATCTTTTATGAAGATAGACATTTATACTAATGTGTTTTTAAATACTAATACATTAGTTAAATTACATATTCCATAAACAAATGTAATCGTACGTGTAATAAAACTACTTATTATTTATCTGTTGAAAAATATATAATAAACGTAAACATATTGAGTAATAAATATATAATTTTATTATACCATATAATAAAAATTATTCTATATTAATTATTACAATAAATTATTCCATATTTTATATTCTAGTGATAATAAAGATTATATATCTATAAATCGTAAATATATATTTTACAATATAATATGCACTAAAATTCGTTGTTGAAGATAATTACCATATTTAAAGTCGAAAAAGGTTCATAAAATGCCAAAATTTATAGAAAGTCTAAGGTGATTAATAACCCAGATTAATGTAAATAATCAAATGTAATTGTCGCTAATGACCTCGTAATTAAAGTAACATCAATCATTAATAAAATGAAAGTACCGTATGCCATTACAAATTGCAAAGACCATCATTTATAATATACTTCTAGTATGTTATAATTTTTTTTTGTTTATGATTGTCCAGTGAATCTTCTTTTTCTCCTTTTTCTCCTTTTTCAATCTATTTAAGAATAATCGTGATATATCTTTGTTCTCTAACACTAATATCTTCTTTCTAATTCTTCCGAGAATTTTACGCAGTTTACATGTCTTTTACATCTCTTGTTATTTATCAAAATTGATAAATGACAAATTGATAAATGATAAATTGATAAATGACTACGAACTATTGTCTTTTTACAGAATACAGACTCTGTAAGCTATAACTGGATCGTGTTACTCCTTAACATCAGTGAGGTATTGGCAGACTTCATCCTGGTACTGCTTAACTGCCACTTTTATTCAACTTTGTATCCGAGGGTGCACAGCTGTTTCCAAATAGAGACAATCGACGACGTAGGAAACAATGATGAAATCGAGATGCGTGACATGGTCCAGCAGTGGGTCGCCCGACACAGCGAGATGCCGGGTATTCAACCGCCTTGCTTGGAACGTATATATTATCAACAAATAAAGGACGCGAAATATAGCACACTCTTCAACAACAAAACAAGATAAATATAATTAAAGTAAGTACAGGCGAAAATACTGCGGATATTTTTACGAAGGCACTGTGTAGAGAGAAATTTGAAAGGTTTAGGTCATGGATGAATGTAAACTAAGAGGAATGTAAATAAAGTAATAAGGTTTAAAGGTTCTATTAAGTAATTCGACAAATCATGTAAATCCGATAAGCAGTCGTTAAGAAGCATCTGGAAGAGTCGGTTGACAACAAGCGAGCGTGCGAGTAGGTTTACGAGGTCTTCAGAGTATAACATATGTGTATAACTGTTGTGTGTTGAACAAAGTGAACTATTTGAATTTCCGAATCCCTTCTATATCTTTACACTAAGTTATTAAATTCATAGTTTAATAAACAGGATATATACAAGGCACTTGTTCAGTTCAGCCTCACAATCTTCAATTTTGATGCACAAAGGAAATATTAATTGTTCATAAAGTACGACCTGCACTTTTTCTGGCAAACTATTGCCTATATAAAAATTACATTAAATTTGGAATAATATTGCTTTGCGTAGGTTCTGATAATAAAACAATTGAACTATTTTTAACTGGCATTTGATATATCTATATCAACTGTTTCTTCTTTCAGCAATGCCCGTTTGTCTTCTTTACTAGTAGACTTTTATGAGGGGTCGAAGCAAATATGGTAAGCTAGGTGCTCCAATTTTATCTGAAGATCATGAACTTCCAACTGCTGAATGGTTTACACAGTTTCTAGATCACTTTGATCCAACTGATGCGCGTGTTTGGCAACAGGTAATAAGAATATATTAAATATTTCTTAATTTTTATTTTATAATATAAATCTTTTTATTATTTTTTCAGAGATATTTCGTAAACGTTAGGTTGGGGTTAGGTTGGAGAGCACTATAAGAAAGGTGGTCCAGTATTTTTGATGATAAGTGGTGAAGCTGCAGCAAATGCTAAATGGATGGCAGAAGGTCAAAGGATCGAATATGCTAAGCAATTTGGAGCGCTATGTTTTCAAGTGGAACACCGCTTTTATGGACAAAGTCATCCTACTTCGTATGTAACATTGTTTATAAAATATATAATTGATACATTTTAAGTTATAATGTTACGTTTTTGTTATCTGCAGGGATCTCGGCGTGAAAAATTTAATGTATCTTTCATCGCAACAGGCACTTGCAGATTTGGCTTACTTTATAGAATTCATGAATATTAATTACAAGTTACCAGTTGGTACTAAATGGATTGCATTTGGAGGATCATATGCTGGATCATTAGCTGCTTGGTTGCGTAATAAATATCCTCATTTAGTACACGGGGCTGTTTCTGCTAGTGGTCCTTTATTAGCAGAAATTGATTTTCAGGGTAAATATAAGATACACTTAAATATAAAAAATATTTTATTTAAAACAGAAGTGTTTTATATTAATAATTATACTTTATAGAATACTTTGTTGTTGTTGAAAATGCCCTCAAAGAATATTCTGAAGCATGTGTAAATGCAATACTAAAAGCAAACAAACAATTTCATATAATGTTACATCGTCCTATCGGTCAACAAGGAATAGCTAAAAAATTTATGTAAGTAAAAGTAAAATTCTTCATTTACAAATCAAATATATCATTATTGAAAAATTATTTTTACTTATAGTTTATGTGATCCAATCAACGAACATACCAAACGTAATGATATTTCGAATTTGTATGAAACAATAGCAAGCATCTTTGCTGGTATTGTACAGTACAATAAAGACAATCGTAATAATTCCGCAATGGCTAATTTAACTATCGATAGTGCCTGCGACATATTAACGAACGAAACATTGGGTATTGCTATTGACAGACTTGCAATTTTGAGCACTAAAATATTACAGGCATCAGAAAAAAAGTGTTTGGATTATATGTATAATAAAATGATTCATAAACTTCGGAACATAACATGGGCTAGCGAAGAAGCAGAAGGGGGTTTACTTATACTATTGCTGTTTTAATTTTTATTTATTGTATTTTAAAATATATTTCTTGTAGGACGTCAATGGACGTACCAAACGTGTACAGAATTTGGATTCTTTCAAACTTCGACAGCACGCGGGGAGACGCGTTCGCGAGGAAGCACGTTAACTGGAGTCGTAAATTCCCGTTACGATTACAATAATCGACACCACGAACTGGTCGATCCCCTTATTTCTTTTGGGATAATAGGGGGGTGGTATAACACTGCAATTGACGGCTTATATTAACTTTATTTCCAACAACTTAATGCAATCAAATATTACGTCGTTGCGTAAGATATACGTGTTATAGACGATTGTTGGATGGGTGAAGGCCCGGTAGCGTGACACTGACTGTTCTCAAGTCAGAAAATCAGTGTTGAGAAGCGGAATGATCTATGAAGAAGATCGAGTCCGTATGTTGATCTTGCTCGAATGTAGTAGAAGCAGCTGATTGATCCGTCGATGACTTGGTAGTTGTTAACTTGGTTCCGGAGTATTGACTGAACTAAAGTCGTAGAAACAGTTGAGATGACTGGCAATCTGCTCTCATACAATTACGGAGGAAAGCTCAGTGCGAGTGTGTCTTTAAAACTAAGAACGCGGATTCGTTGCTCACACTTTTCGTTAGGAAAGTGAGATAATAATTAGGTAATGATCCATATGCACCACCCATAAACCGAAAATACTTGCAAGATTAGAAATTACGTTGGAAAGATTCTGTTTATGCAGATTCCTTAAGTTTATCGAGGGTCTGTGTAACCGTTCGTGGGCCTTGGCGGCCAGACCACGAGGGACGTCGCACGGACCATCTCACGCGACGTAACAGACAGTTTATCTTGGAAGAAAATGGATTTTTCTTTAAAACAATATATTCATAATTTCTGCATAAAAGATATAAGCGTATTTAATGGGTATAAATTTGACCTATTTTTATTTGATTTAAAATTTGATCTATTAATTTCAGTTGAAATTTCGCAATTGATATTGTTTTGTTGACTTTCAATTTGTACAGACAATATGAATTCCATAAACACATATCAATCATATGGAAGAAATATTTTTTGTATCATTTCCTTGTTTTGCAAGTAGAGTTTATAGTGCTGATGACCGTGTCTACAGCACCCATCAATTTATTATAGTCGTATATACAAGATGATTTCTGTAAAATTTCTTATGCATGATAGTCTTTTGGTACATCCACAAATTCTTCTGTACGTATTGTTGAAATTATGAAAATCTCTTTTTTATCTTGCCATTTTATGGTTAATACATTTGCAGACGAGCGAAGGCACGCTTCTCCTTTTTGTAATTTTTCGTTCATTTCTGGTATTCCTTTTCTCCTCTTTTTTACGGTGCCACACGCGTTTATAAAATTTTTGTTATAAAAATTATTGATATTTCAATATCATCCAAATCGTAGAGAAATTAGCTTCCAGACAAGTTAGCCAAAATGGTGAATATTCTTAAAATTTCCAACAATTCTTGTACTTTCGCGAGGATCCATCAGACTGCATATAACGAAGTGCAGGTGTTCTCAGTAGCATATAAAAATACATTATAGTTGCAGTCGTAAATTATTTATCATTGTTTGTGCATGTGCGCAGTTTTATTGAAATATTAATCCTGAAAAGGGAAATAGATGGCGCATACTCTACTTTGAATTCATTTAAAAAAATGATATAAGTAATGATTTGGATCAGACAAATCTCCACCAAAGTTGATCGACGATTACACGTACTTCGGCTCTATGATTCTTCGCTAATTCTGACATAAACAGGTCAACTGAGAGTCCATAACACTCTCATCGCGTCCTACAGACACAAGGAATTTAAAAGCTATGTGTAATTCGTATATAGTACATACAATTATATAAAATATATGTATTGGCATGTAAAATAGCTCGAGCGATATAGCCTCATGCAATGCCTCGGGCATTTCCGTTTGAAACGTCTGAGCTGGTCTATATGGCTCGTTGTGAGATTGAGCTAAATCGGACAGGCATAAGTCGGGATAGGATTATTGCCAGCAATTTGTACAATAGAAGACTACACTTCGCACAGAGATGCTTCGAGAAGAACGAAACATTCTTTGCAATAAAAGTCTTTTCTGACTTATTTTACATTTGCGTCTTAATGTGCCGTGTAATCTGTAATTTGCAATACAAATATGTACCGAGATATTTGACCATCTTCTTAGGCGGAACGGATAGGGGCTATTGTCGATGATAAGATATCAGAGTGAATGTCGGGTCACATCACGGTTGAAATTAAAATGTCTAGACATGCACAGCCCGAAAGGGATAGACTCCCACTTTGTAGTATTTATACGGAACTTTCAGTTACCACAGTAAACCATAGTTCGATCGAAAACTTTCTGTAGCGTGGAATTAATTTTTGACGAATACATTTAAGCCGTGAAAATTAGGTCATCAGCAAATACCAACGCGCAAAGGTTAAGGTCGCTATTGAGATGGAAGAGGTTCAAAGCATGACTAAAATACAAATTAAACAGAATGGAGGTGTTGAATGTTCCCTGTTGCACCCATCATTCACCCCGAAGACGACATTCGAGCTTGCGCCATCGTATGAAACGCCTTCCGGAGATTATGGACAAAATCATCGGAACTACATGTTTAAGGAAACCGTATCGTATCAGCTGTTATAGCAAACCGCTGCATCGAAACATGTCAAAAGCTCTTTCCAGGTCTATAAAGAGAGTTTTGCTACTAGCAGATGTCTGACACGAATTCTATTGTTGCGTGGACCTTACTGTATTTAATCCGGAAGTCAAATTGTTGATGGGGAAGAATGGAAGCCTCTTTAAAAAGAAACAGTATGAGTCTCTGTATCAGCCTCTCTAAAACCTTATTAATGGATATTCTGCATACAGCAAACTCATTGATCCGTACTTGGCTGGATTTGGTTTATTCTTATCCTTCCCCAGCAAGAGAACTACTTTCCCATCTTCCATATCTTAGAAAAGTATGCAAGTTCAAGAGATCATTGAAGATTAAGGTGAAGAGGAATGTGTACCTTTGCGGGAGCTATATTGGAACTGCGTTGAAAATATCGAAGTCAGATTACCTTGTGGCGACACATGAGTCATAGGACGAGGCGAAGCGAGAGCGATGCATGTTGTGCCTCGAATCACGGGTAGCGCTTCGACACACGAAATCTAGCCAAAAACATTGTCGCCGTTGAGGGCAACCTTCGTTCCAAACCGCATCTAAATCATCTGACTCCTCCCGACCAGTATAAATAAGCGGATACGATCGCGAACGAGATAATTGTCGAGCGATTACCAAGTTCTTTTCCGAGTTGCACGAATTATTATTAGAGAGCTATTATCGAGTCATCCTCGCGGTCCATTCTATCTTGGGGAATACGTTGTACGAATGTCTATTGACGGTATCAATTATACTCATATTTAAATTATTTATGCTAAATAAACTTGACAGTTGCAGCAGAAATCATTCTCGTATTAGAGATATCGATCCATTCCTCATCTGCCATAATCTTTTCTCATTCAGAAACTTAAATTGAATCGTTAATGAATCTACCGATGTGAAATAATTTTCTGAGAGATCGGAGCCGAAGCGGTTACTAGCAGCGATTACTACTGTTTCCTCGGGTGAAGATACAGACCTTGTTTCAGCGGCCCCGACTTAACGAAGATCCGAATTTTCCAGGTTATGAAATTTGGAAATCTTAGAAGACCATCATACACATTTTGGTGTACAATTCCAAAATTTGCTCCTAGTAGTCTTGTGGGATTCACGAAGTTTATCGCGCGGTAGAAAGGAGATCGGACAAACAATACCTCGCTACATACAAATAATAGGTGCTAAGTAATAGAAGTAACGAGCGATAGAAGTTTAATAAATTTAAAGTGATAAAATAGCACGCGAGCACAATAGTAATTAAAGACCTGTTCGAAGAACAGTTTATAACTTGAAAGGAAGTCACGGCACACGATCGTGAGTAACAGAAGCACGTGTTGCGTAAACGTTTATTCTTGGCATGTAATCGCATTACTAGTAAGTTCTGGGGAGCCGGCAGCACCGGAGACCGCACGATCTTGACTCATTTGTCAGTTTGGTACCAATAACGACGCATCCTCTGCTTTGTCAAACTAAGTTATTCAACTGTGAAAGACGGTAAGAATCGTCTGAAGAAAATTTGAGGGCGCCGATCAAGAGGTTAGCCCTGTTGCCTAGCACTCGTCTAACTTGCGGAAACATGCTTTTGGAATCTTTAATTCTCTGGATCCAGAGAACTCAGGGATCTATCAGAATCCTTTCTGATACGTCTTTTTATGGTTGCATAGCACTTGTCGTGTTCAGTGAATGATGGGATACAGTAACATAGTTTGCAGAAGCGCTTCTTCAGATATTTGGTGTTTGTCTTGTAGCAAACCTCCGAAGTGGGAATCCAGATATCTCTCAACGTAACTGAAATCCCATGCGAGAGCTGAAATGGAGGCTCCTAGGACCGAAAGAATTTTATTATTTGTGGTCTGTAGGACGATCTCTATTTTGTGACTGTTGTCTCAGTGTTTTTATCCTCGTGGACAAAGGTATCAAATTCTGACAGCTCGGTGCAGAAAAACATCCATCTTTTCCGCGGGTACCAAATCCAAGAACGACTGCGCCTTGACAAATCAAATACCATCAAAATCAGTGTCAGTGAACTGGAGGACCATGTCCATCTATTACTCGTTACATCCATGTCACAGGTTCTCGTTTCTGTTATTATTTAACTTGCTGCTCCAGGGAACGTGTCTCGCGTTATAATCACCATCAAGCATGAAAAAATTTTATCGCACAGATAGAGTTTTTCGAAAAGCGTGTCTCATTCCGCGGCAAAGACGTAATAAGACATGTAATAAGACACAAGCTTAAGAGCCTGCAACGTAAATAGAGTAAACATAATATATGAAAAGCCGCGTTTTGTTTGCTAGGTTTATCATGACAACTGAAAGATCCATTTTCCCTTTGTCTGTATGACTAGTGATTATTACTTCAAAGTTAAATGATATCGAAATGAATTAAATGATAAAGCGGTTCCGTCCCCGAACTTCGAGTTCAGATGGTCACATTCTTTCGAAATGAAAACCCTTGAACTGCACCTTATGCCTCTCCGTAATCTTAGTTTTTGCCAGCAGGGCCACCTCAAACGAGTGAACTTGCAAGGGCTGCAGCAGTAGTAACCTACGATTCTTATATTACGAGACAATTAGTTTCAGCGCTTAGGGTCTGGCTACTGGCCGACCGTGCCATACCTAGAGTGGAAACTCATACTGACTGTTTACTACTTTCTAGCGTCCATCGCCTCGGGTACGGCGCGCTGATGGTCTTTGCGCGGCTTGGAAAAACCCGGCCCTCCCCTTGCAGGTCACTGGACAAGTTGAACCTACCCTTACGGGCGACAGCTCGCTTAACCGGCGCTTCGCGACGCGTGCAGACGGCAACGTTGGAAGACCAGAAAAATAAAGCTCTTCTGTCTCACAAAAGAAAGATACGTACATATGTGTTTCCTTATTCTTTCAAATTTTGGCGCTGCTGCGCCCATTTACGGCTATTAAAATATGGAGAGGACTTGGAGAGGTATTATAAGGAACTTTATTCTAATATTCACGTAATTGCTCGCCACGTGTGATACTCGCCAGAGATCTAGGGCATAAGATTTTCACACTGCGCTTCTCTCTTTTCTCTCAACGGAGTCCTAGGCCATCGTACAACGCTCGCATACATACTACGAAGGGGATACATACTTGTGTGTGGTTGTGCTATACGTTACCTCCCTCTCGCACGTACAATAAAAATGTACCGTATGCCGCTCTTAGTTTGAAAAACCTGACTATGAAGCGGGAAAGGTGATAAATAATGAACTTTTGACAATACTGATAACGAGTCAACAGTTCAGTACTTTCCTCAGAATCTTGAGGGAGAAAAATTACCTAGAGAAAATAATAACAAATTTGTTAAGTTTATTAATATATTCACATCGTAGACCGTAGGCGATACATTATATGTCCCATGAGACATGCGACATGCCGCGAGACCAAGCGCCGATTTTCAAATTTTATAGCTGGACATGGATACACAACTATCTTGCGACTATACTATTATTATCAGTACCAGAAATGCGTTCGGTTGCCGTCGATCGTTTGGTAGTCGACATATTATCTTTGAAGAGAACGCTTTGTATATAGTAAGTATCTATACTAATAAATTACATGTATGCCTTTAACATTATTATTTTGTATAGGAAGAAAATTATTGTATTAGGAAGAAAATTACTCTGTACGTGCACATATCTTAAGTTGCTAAAAGTTAAATTACAACAAGACATGTAATGGATTAATAGTGTACGATAATTAAAAAGAGTGTCATTTTTTATAAATTACGAAAAAGTTACTTATATCTGAACTAAGAATTGTCATAAATATCATAAAACGGAAGCAGAAGAAATAAAATTGAAAGAGAGAATGAGAAAGTGTAATATTTTAAACGTGAAGGTTAGGTGTTAAATTCTACTCAAATCAAATAAAATATTTAATTAAATATAAAAAAAAGTTAAAGTATTTACTTAGTTATGTTTATTCCAAATTGTTTGTTTCGATATAATTTTTGCAAAATATTAAAGAATATATACTTATGTAAATAAGAATATTACTTTCAAAGTCGAAACAATCATATAAACATTGATGTACGTGCATTATAAATTCATAATTTTATTTTATATAGTTTGTTTCAGATAAATCAGATGTTAAATCATGTGACGTAATTTGATATGCTAGTTCCCTTAGATGGGAACACTATCATGCATGTATACAACTTTCCAGTGAAGCAAATAAGAAGAGAAACCTTTGTTTGAGTTAATGAATTAAAAACTATTTGAAAGTGGTCTGTAGAACAGTATAAATCAGAGAGATGACAACCGAAGTTACATAGTCACAACCTTTCGAAAACTTAAAAGAATTATTCGATAACGTGGGTAATTTGAAACCATGACCGGAAATTGAATAACTACGAGATTCAACTGATTATGTGTACAGTGGTTTAGAAATAAGCGCAGAAAGAACGCAGTTAGAAAAATTGGATAGAGAAGTACATCCTAAAACGTTGCTTCGTCATGATATGAAAGGTGGCTGCCTAGAAGACAGGTAATATAAATCGCTATATTTATTAATTCATATATTATACATAATATAGCCGTGATTTTTCAGATTTATATATGGATCAGAATCTTATGATTCTTACCTATTTTATCACTGGAGTGTTATTGACACGTTTGTGTATTCTAGTCATCATTTCATAACTGCGCCACCTTTTGTTATTTGTATGTAGCGAAGCATTCTTTATCCGGTCTCCTTTCTACCGCGCGAAAAGTTGCGTGAATCCCACAAGACTACTCGGGACAAATTTTGGAAGTGTGCGCCGAAATGTGTATGATGATCTTCTCAGATTCCCAAATTTCATAATCTTGAAAATGCAGATTTTCGTTGAGCCGCTGGAACAGGGATTAATGTAGCACATAATCATGGTGTAAAAGTTCTTGGTATTGTAATTACGGAAAGAGAAGGTATCTGGGATGTAATACTTGAATCTCAGGAAGAAGTAAGAAGATTTGCAGATGCACTAATACTAATTTACACTAATTTATTATGTAAAATATCTAACAGAAAATATTCATGAAGCAATTAGAAATTCTGAAATTATATGGTACGACAGCGTAACCAATGAAGGAAAATTAAATTGGCAAAATGAGCTTAATTACAATTGTTTCTGTTTGTAAATTTTATTTAATGTTCTGAATACAATGTTTCAGAGATTTCTTTTTAAACTGCGATGGCATTTACTTGAATTATAACTGGACGAAATCAAAACTGGAAAACGGTTTGGCACTTGCAAAAAATCACAGCAGAGATATTCATGATATTTATGTAGGACTTGATATTTGGGGAAGATGTTGTCCTGGTTGTGGTGGATTTAATTCAACATATGTAATTACAATATTACTTATTTTATTGTAGCATATAGTCATTTAATATTTCATTAAACCATTATAATCTACAGGCTTTACAAAAAATACGACACGAAGGACTTTCTGTCGCGCTTTTTGGTCCAGGTTGGACTCACGAATTTTTCGGATCTAAGACATTCGAAGAAATAGAAGATCTATTTTGGGCACAGTTGTTTCCTTGTTTATAGCAAACGGAAGTCAACACGAACCAATACTAGTTCTCGGCAATAATACCGGCTTAAAATTCATCGTTCATTATAAATCAAGGGAGTTGGTTGCCAACTGGAAAAGATGGTAAGTCTACAAAATATAAATTGAAATATTTGTAACATAAAAAACAAAAAATAATTAAACCTAAAAAACATTTTATTAGAAGAATAAAATAATTGTAGGGATATGTAATGTCATTACATTACATTATTATATTAAATATTTATATAGCATGAGTTATGATTATACTCTAAATAAATGTACCTCACACAGATATATTTTTCTTGTTTAGAAAGCAGATATATATGTGTCTGGTTGACATTATGATTAGCTGCCTGTAAGGAATCTTCATTTGGACTAGACCAACCACAGTAGCCATACGGACGACGATGCGCTAGCCACTAGCACTGCAATCGACAAGGAATACACCATACCCAAAACAACAGCACAAGAAATTAGAAATATAATCGAAAAAACAAAAAACAACAAAGCACCAGGAATCGATCTAATCAATGGCAAAATATTGAAAAACCTCCCTCCAAAAGCGATACGACTAATCACTATAATATTCAATGCAATACTAAGAATACAATATTATCCTACATTATGGAAACAGGCACAAATCATAATGTTACCCAAACCAGGCAAAGACCCACATGAAGCAACATCCTACGGACCAATATCACTACTCCCCGTGCTCTCCAAAATACTAGAAAAAGTAATATACGCGCAACTGAAACCAATAATAGAGAAGGAAAAACTAATACCAGACCATCAATTTGGATTCAGAAATAAACACTACACCATAGAACAAATGCACAGGCTTGTCAACAAAATAATACACAAAATAGAAAACAAACAATATTGTACAGCCCTATTCATGGCCATAGAGAAAGCTTTCGACAAAATAAACCACGAAAGCCTAATACAAACAATCAAGAAACAATTCCCGGAAAAAATATACCAAATAATAAAATCATACATAAGCAACAGAACCTTCACAGTAAAAATCAAGGACGCACACTCCGAAGCCAAAGACATCAAAGCAGGTGTTCCACAAGGAAGCGTCCTAGGACCCATACTATACACATTATACACGGCCAACATTCCAACAACTACCAATAGCAAAATACTGACATTCGCGGACGACACAGCCGTGCTAGTCAGGCACACTAACCCTGTAACAGCAGCCACAATACTACAAGAGCACATCACAAAAATAGAAAAGCGGCTACAAGACAAACAAATCAAAACTAACCCTAACAAATGCAACCAAATTACATTCACATAGAGAAAACAGATAACACCAAACATCTTCCTGAACGGCACGCAAATAACTCAAACAAGGCAAGTCAAATACCTTGGACTTCACATAGATACACACTTCACATGGAAACAGCACATCAAATCAATAATAGACAAGATACAGATAGCAAGGAGACAAATGCACTGGTTAACAAGCCGAAAATCCAAACTAAGCACAGAAAACAAACTGAAAATATACAAAATAATCATAAAGCCAATCTGGACATACGGAATTCCACTATGGGGAACAGCAGCAATGAGCCACATAAACAAAATAGAAACAATCCAAGCCAAAATCCTTAGAACAATGGTAAACGCCCTGTGGTACGTTAGAAACGAGGACATACGGAAAGACCTGGGAATACCAACGGTGAAGGAAGAGATTACCAGATTCGCAACAAGATGCAGAATAAGAACAGAAACACACCCGAACCAGCTGGCAGCTGAAACGTGCAACACAACAAACATCGCAAGGAGACTAAAAAGGAAACACCCAATAGACCTCGTGAAAGATATAACTTAGAAAACACGAAGCTGGCACCCCGCTGGGGGCAGCCACCCACATGCTATATTTATTTTATTTTTTTTTTTTTTTATTTACCAATGAGATATAACACTTTACCAAATGTCCTTCAGGACAAATTGTCAAAACCAAAATAAAATAAAAAAAAAAGAAAAACTCATCGGAGCGCCAAGGTCTGGAGCTCGAACGGAGGGGACGCCGCCAGGACAGTCGCCGACGCATATTATATCGTCCGGTGTCCCCTTATGATCCTGATAGCTGTCGTCCTAGGAAGCCTCCTCAGCAAGATTAGACTGCGACGACTTGTCATCAGATCCCCTGTCCAAAGCAATAGGACTATATACCTATCACAAAGACATTTAGCAAAATAGATTATCGATTTTCAGGATATAGGTAATGTTACGCCACGAGGCGTAGTATAGGCCGTATTTCTAACCGTCGCCCGCGGTCCTACAGTGTCGCAGACTGATCGTCTTATCTGCCTGACGGAAAATATAAAATTTATCGACGAGCGCATAGTTATCACCAAGCAGCGAGTTCCAGAAACGTTGATTTCGGTACGTTATTTTATTCTCACAAAGAAGGTGGCATACGTGATCATAGGCGCGAACGGTGGCGTGATCCGAGCGTAGTGAGGGTCGTCTCCCCGAGAAGACAAAGAAATCATCGGAGGGAAGTCAGTCTCCTTTGAAGATTCTAACTGCATACATCGAGAGGTCTGACGAATAAAATCGCTAAGTCTAACGAATATCGAGAAATATCAAAAGTTGAGTCTAATTTCTGTAACGAATTAACCGTATTTATCACTAAATAATTTGCGTCATTTTTATTATTATATAATTTATTGTTAAAAATACAAGCTATATTAACTTGTTAGCACAGTGTTAAATTCATTGAACCACCTCTGTTATCTTAACCTAAACAGGGGAACGACTAATTCGCGGCGTCGATTATACGAATCGTAGCGAGAATTTACGCCTCTCGCTGCCGCGTTTTCCCCGCGACCGCGTCTCTCCGCGAACGGTCGTAACAGGTACATTAAAACATGGTGGACGAATTCAGCACGACGATTCGGATCTGGAGACGCACTGTATTGAAAGAAGAAATCGCAGGTTCAGTACGAGGGTTATTGCTGCTGAGGAAGGTGCCAGCAGCAACACCGTATAGTCTGTATTGAAGGGAAATATCTACACCTGTATAACTCTCAGTAAGTTTGCGAGTTAAAAACAGAAGGAAAACTTTTTCAAATGGATGAGTCGGAAAATCAAACGCAATTCCAATTTCCCGCGAGGATATTATTTACTAATGAGGCAATATTTAATAAACGTGACACTGGAATAACAAATACACGTAACGAACATTTTTAAGCACGTGAAAATCCACGCGCATTAAGAAATGGTTCTGCAGGATAGTACACCACTACATTCTACCAACGCAGAGCAGGAGCACTTGTCTAACTGTTTTGGAAATCGATGGATTGGTGGAAGGGGACCTGTGCTTTGGTCTGCTCGGTCCCCACGTTTAAATCCTCTCGACTTTTACTTCTGGGGACACATGAGGAGGTTTGTGTACACATCGCCGGTGTTCAACTGCAATAGAACTGCAACACTGCATTCTCAATACGGCAAAATTTTAAGAGAAACGTCAGGCTCTGTTAACAACGAAACGGAAATCATATCGAACATATATCGTCATTCGTTGTATTTTTTGCGGACACTCGTTTTAGGGACAATCATGGTGCGTGTGCAAGCCTTTTATGAACATTGATAATACGGTTTTATATTTATGAATTATGGTAGGCAACGCTTTAGACGAAACATTAATTCTCTGCGCTCGTAAATTTCATAGAGCGGTTTTCGATGTGATCTTATGGATTTGCATGAGTAAGTGGGTTTAATGTTCAATCCAACATTTCCTTGCACAACGTCGCGCGAGATCATTTACGTCTCTGAATCTTCTTCTCTACGACTTGTACGAGGTGCATTAGAAACTCCGACTCGCGCGGGAGCTCATTTTTCTTCGATCTGCCGTATCGTGTAGATCAAAATAAAACTTATACTCGCTTATTAATAATTTAATTATTAATTTGTAACAATTAAACTAATAATTTACAACATTTAAGCAATTAACTTACAACGTTCAATCTATTAATTTCTCACGTTCAACTATTAATTTATAACAATATATTATTAATCTGAAACAATCACGCCATTAATTTTTAACAATTATACCAATAATTTATAGTAATATCCTCCCATTAATTTCAAATAATTATGCTCTTAATTTATAATAGTCATACCATTAATCGGAAGCAATTCAGTAGAATAGTAATTCATTTAAATCAATACCACCAACTCATAGCGATTAAATGAATGATTTATTTTGTTTTATTTAGTATCAACGAAATCTTTCTAGTCCTTGAAATGGTATTTTGTTTCCATTTAGTTTTATTTTTTAATTTTAAACGCAGTACTTAATTTCTCACTTAACTATTTCGTATAAAATCAGTGCCAATGCAAAGTGTAACTGTAGAGCGTTTGTGGATGAAATGTAATTCTTTGTGCTCGTTCAAAGCCAAAATATCAAACCGCATTCATGGAATCGAAGAACCAAATGCAATGTAATCGATGGCAACGAGGTATGGTTTCTTCGATGGTAAGTTCAATGTTCAAATATGATTATATGGGTCCACATACTATAACTATTCTAATTAATAAATTTCAATACACGCTACTTCTTTGCTATCAAATAATTTTACATCTTCTGCTTCGGATGCTTAAAAACTCTTTACGTAAATAGAACCTGAGAAATAATGATACACGAAGTACTATTCTAAAAGTGTAACGTTATTTTTAATATTAGGATTAGATTGCTATTGGTAAACAACATATAAGGTTGTGCGAGGTAAGCCGCGCTAGACTGTCACGGCAATCCTACATCAGCTCAGATTTCACTGCCATTACCATGTTCTGAAGAAGTCCAAATGTAACAAAGCTGTTTTAACTTATTATCGTAAGTATTTGATGAAACGCCGACTCAGAGCCGCCTTCTCTCCGTCCAGTATAGATTGTCCGTGGCACTCCCTACCGGTTGGAGAAATGTAACGTGGCTCTGTCTATCTTATAAATGAGACGTATAGTTCAACAGGCTCTCATCTTCCTCATCAGATGTTCAAGGTCAAAATCGAAAAAAACACTATTGTTAGTCTAGACATTATCGAGAAAACACCAGTTTTGATTTTCCTTAGAATAGAAAACCTGTTTCACTTTCAATAGAGTATTGTTGTGTTCCAGTCCATCCTTTTGTATCACTTGGTTACCAGGATCATTTTTGGGCAGTACTTCTTTGGAACTGCAGCGTCCCATGCCAGAAATTGAGATGGTTTTAAAGATAGAGCACCACCTCTTAGAAAGCCCGATATTTCCTTCT
Source organism: Bombus pascuorum (assembly GCF_905332965.1). NCBI lineage: Eukaryota > Metazoa > Arthropoda > Insecta > Hymenoptera > Apidae > Bombus > Bombus pascuorum. The sequence goes on along the minus strand of NW_026869772.1, from coordinate 30,359 downwards.
ATTTTTATTACTATTGGGACAAGACTCTGAGAACGCCCGCTGGCCGATCAAATGTTCAGCTCGATTGATCTCGTTGGAGTACAAGTAAATATCTCCGGACCTGCGATTGCCACAAAAGCTTGTTATTCGAGATGTGATATGGAAAGGAGATACCTATATATTTAACAATGTGCTGGACTGGATAATGTGCTGAAGAGAAAATATTATCGAGACGCTAAGTCGGTAACATTTGGAATAATACTAAAATGTTAAAGGTTCCCAAAGTCTCGAGACGTGCGACAAACGTGTTTATTCTACTTCTCGTTTATGTATACTGATATAAATGTTTATTCTATATTTCGTTCCATCTGTGGCATTGTATTGTCACGGTGATCTTGGAATATAGAATAATCATATTCTACATACCAGTTCGCATACCATAGCCATCAAAACTACAATTAAGCAGTAACAGCATACCCGTGTGCCGGCATCCAGCGATAATCCCTCCACAGCAGCCAAAACCTTGATATAAAAATCCTCCCAAGTCAGCACTCGACATTCCACTCCTATTTCTGTTCTGTCAATGTAACATTCTGTACCGTTACTCTGTCAGTTTTATAATAAACTTTGAAACAACTATTAGTTGTTATTAATTGGAGTACGAATCACTCACCTTACGTGCGGAACGTGAAATAATCTCGAACCGACGCGACAGTATCACAGATAATAATACATATAAATATGTTGTCGGTAATTTACCGACCGCAAAAGTTGACGGTCCATCGGATTCAGATAATCATTTCTTTAACCACACTTTAATTTCTTGAGCAATAAGGTGCTCGTCCTGAACGCTAGAGTATAAAACAGATATTTTGATAGATATTTCAACAACCAGTGGTATTTCATAAGCCTATGACAGAGCCAACAGTAAGTACGTGTGCGTGTGTGTGTGTGTATACGCGCGCACGCATGTGTATGTATGTACGTATTTGCCATGTTCGTAAACACAAATTTAAGAATTCCATTCAAGTGTGTAAGACTCCTACGGGCCAGAAAATATTTCTCGAGTAAGGGACCTCAATCGATTTGCTAGACTTCGCCGTGCAGCGCTTCTTGTGTCTGCAGCACGATCGTGTTTATAATTAAACTCTATTGTATTATGTAAAACTACATTTAGTTAAACAACATTCTTTTGTATCACATGTACTACCGTATGTCTACTTTAAGTATATTGATGAAAATTATGAAAAGCAGTTTAGTTTATATTCTTTACCTTCAGTGATAATGTCGACAAAGGTGTTAACAAATCGATGCCAGTGCTGCGACTAGCGGCCGATTTGTAAAGCACATTGCCGGATATTAAAAGCATTATCCTCTCTACTGGAGTTTCCAAACTTGTGTATATGAATGCGACAATACTTACAATACTTATGATGCAAGAATAATCAGATATTCATTGACGTTGGAGTTGCTTCTTAGATGCACAAATGTGCATACATATATAATGTGAGTTTTTATAGAAACGTTTTTTTTTTTTTTTAGTTTATTTTGGTTTTTACAATTTGTCCTGAAGGACATTTGGTAAAGTATTATATCTTATTGGTAAAAAATAAAAATAAAATATAGCATGTGGGTGGCTACCCCCAGCGGGGTGCCATCTTCGTGTTTGCTAGGTTATATCTTTTATGTTTATAGAAACGTGAACATGAAAATTGTATTGGACATAACGTGAAGTTAGTCAGAAAATCTACTTAGTAATACGCGTGCGTTGTAGTTCCACGAATCAATTTTTGATTTACCGTTACGTGTGAACGTACTATATGATACTGTTTCGTAATTGAAATGCAATTTATAAAATGGATTAGGTAAAATTAGATGAAACTAATGTTAAACTAATAAAATAATATTAAACTGCTGAAGAATGATGTATTATAAATACTATAGGATTCTTTATTGTACACTTTCCATCCATAAATATATTTTCAAGGTTACTTCCTTACCGATAATGATCTGAACCTGTCTGAACTGAGCGGAATATTTGTTACTAGTGGAGGATTCCATTTTAATGCCCGTAGTGCTGCTCATAGTGGTGTCGGAGTTTGAACGGTATTTTCTCTCTCTCTCTCTCTCTCTCTCTCTCTCTGTGCATGTTTATATGTGTATAAATAAAATTTACATTTTATTTTGACGCAAATTATTAACAAAGAAAAACATGTTCTGGATGCAAGTGAATAATAAGAGAGTGTAAACAACCTTTAAGATCATGTATGACACGCTAACCTAAAATATCTTCCATTGTCTTCTGCTTTTCATTGATTTTACGACTTTTTATCAAATAATTACAGTTTTGTTAAATATATTTGAGAACTGCATTTCATACAATTTCTATATTCATTTACAAATTGCTACTGTTATTGTGCAGTTATGACATATTTTAAGAAAAACGCGAATTGTTCTTTGAGGATATTATTAAAGTCTACTATCCACGTATCATAGATTTTCTTTGTACACAGATAAGCAGTTTGTGTAATAATAATAATAATTTCATAAAGTAAGTAGCTCGAGCGTTAGTTTACGTAGGACCTGTTGATACAATCTTCATGGATATAAAATTGGACAGCAAAATGTATGTAAGTACCTTTTGAAACATCATTCGATAAGAGCTCTTTGACCGTACTGAATAATATATTTTGTTTTTATAAATCTTGGTTAATATAGTATATTAAGCTAATGTTTAATGTTCAACTATTTCAATATGACAAAGTAAGATTTGCTTCTTTGGCCGTTGTGACGCAAACTTGTGATTTGTAATACAAATAAAATTTAATTGTTGAATTAGAAGGAATTTCCACCATGGTACATAAAATTTTGTATAATGTACCTGTCAATTGTAAGATTGGTTTGGCCAACGCGCTATGATCTCTTGCGCGTCTATGCTTTATATATTATGACTCAATAATAATACATGGATTAAAAATACTAAAGTAATGCAAAATGTCTAGCATCGATGCAGCCTTGCTTATTATTATTATCAATATAATATTTAATTTTTCCGTTGTAGAGTAATAAGTTTATACGAATGTGATTATTTTAGAGTTAAATTTCATTTACATATTTTATTTTATTGAAATGGAAATATTGAATTATAAATGACTTTCATTAATATGTTATTATTTAGTATACTGCATATGTTTACCATTTGTATTATTATTATTTGTTATTAATTTTCCTGGGCTTGTAGAATATAAAATTGATATTCATACATATATAAATATGTTCCATGCAATATTAATGTATATCACTGATGTATCGTGATGTTATCTATTTATTCGTATGAATTAATAAAAAAGATGCATGTTACAAATAAGATTTTTATCATATTAATGCGTTGAAGCATACGAGCGTTGAAACAACGTATGTTGTAAAAAATATATTGCCGTATAATAGATTAAAACTCACACATGTACCAGGAACGTTCATCACTAACAACGTACGTTACCTTTTCACTGATGTATTTATGTTAGTACGGGCATTGAATTCGGCTGAGGCACTTTTTGTATTGTATAACCTTAAATAGAGCAGGTCACACGAACGTATCGTTAGATATTCGTTATCAGTTCGATGAGTATGTATTTTTTTATGTATGTCCAGCGACTATTCTATAGTGAATAGTTGGATCGGAATGAAAACTTTTCTATTTTGTGGAAAGATTTTTCGATTTGTTTATTATAAATCATTTGTTATTGCAAAAAAGTTCCATTGTTGTATATTTGTATAAATCAAATTATTTACAGTTTTTAACGCACTTCGATGTTGATTCAGATTAAAAAGAAATATTCTTTGAGTTTTACAACACAATGTCCCGAAGGTTCCATTAAGCATGGTTTACGTCACAGTCCAGAACAATCGCTACTTTTGAGAAATAGAAATTTAACGCTTCGACCATCTGCGTGCCAGCGCTCTGATAGTACGTGAGTAATTCTTCCGCCAACTCTGCAAAACAGGCAACGCTCGTATGCTGTGACTTCTACGTACTTCTACGTACGAAATGACTGTGAAACGTATGCCCGTTTTAACGTCGTGTATCCTGATGCCCAGGTTTAAATTTGCGCATGCGTTATGAAAAATATTGCTGCTATGAGTTCATATACAAAATTTTTCCGCACACATTTTATTATGACGAGGCACAGATACACGTTTACATTCGCCCACGTGTATATATATTCTTTTTTGCATATATCCCTAACTGCCCGAACAGCATTGGAACAGCAGTTCTAATATAGCCTAGCGTAGAAAATTCCTTGAGCAGCCTGTACAAGCTGAAACGTATTGTAATGACGCTACGCATCGACTCCAAAGTCTCATGAAGTGACATCAGTATACCAGTATATACCTAATATATATCCAATGGCTTTGCTTACCAATTAAGAAAATATATTACTTTCTGTATTGATGCAAGCCAACATACTTCATAAAAGAACAGAAAACTGTTCTGTTTGACCAAATACTACCATTAACTGTGTCTTACACCGGTTACTGATCGCAATTGATTCTACAATATTTTCCACCCAATTGGATACAAATATTTCTATTTTAGACAATTCATGGTGACTTTTGTAAATACTTTGAGCTGTTTTTTTATATTCTCATATTATATGGATTTTTTAGAGTTTTGCATAGTGTTTGTTACTCTGTCATACATTTTATTTATCATTTATAATATACAATTTGCTAAACATGTAGAAGGACTGCTCGTTGCTTTGTACTAATTTGTTACCTGGAAGAATACAACAACCATGCTAAAAGAATTGTTTGCGAATCTGATTTTTCTTACGTTTGAATGTAGTTGAGAGTTGAATATAGTCGAATTCACTACATAACAGTTTGAAAATATCGACCGGCCCTGCCCTATGGTAAATGTTAGGAGTTGAGGAAATGTTTCTTAACAATTCTAATGGAACCGTAAATTTATATAAAATTTACACCTCTCTTGTTATGTATGTAGTATTCTGGATTTGTGCAGTTACGTATTTCATGCTTTTAATGGTGGAGTCTGGCTGACTCATAAATATGGCGTCATAAACCGTTCATTCTAGTATCTAATTCAGTAGCTCTATACGTAGCATTCTGTTCTACTCGTAATATTTATGGCACGATTGACTTCGATTACTAGACTAGAATGGTTTCATAGGTTTTTCGTTTCTTAGGATGTTACATTAGGTTTGTATTTTTTTTTTTGCAGCCTTCTGAATATGCAATAACCATAAAGGAAGAGCCAATCCATCCAGAGGTTTGCGATGACTCGTCGCCAGTTGATACGAATACAGGAAATGAAAATGAAACAGCGACGTTTGAAGGTGAATCTTCGGATGACGTTTATCGTAGAAATGGAGAATCCGCGTGTCCTCAAGAAAGTACTTATTTAGAAAATAACAAATCGGAACCTGATAAACGAACAAGTAAGCATAAAGTACCTTCAAACAACGGAATAAGTTGCAACGTTTGTTTGTTAACTTTTCAAACTAAAAATTTATTGGAACTGCATAATAAATTATATAGCTGTAACATACTTAAGTGTAATAATTGCACTGCGATCTTCACTACGCATATTTCGTTGATACGTCATTTGAAGACGCGATGTTACACGAAAAAATCGCATGGATATTGATGTAATTTTTGTAACCGAATGTTTTCCTATAGAAAACATGTCCAATCTCACTTATTCCATGTGCATGAGAATGCAATATGTTCTGGTGAAAGCAAAATTACGAAAACATCTCCTGAATCGTTAGAAAAGTCGAAGCATTCGAATGGTATAGTAAAGGCAGAATCAAATACATCACACAGTCCCTCCCCCAAACATGTAATTAGCTCAATAAATATATCTTTAAAACCACCTAATAGTTCAAACGATACACCCACCAAGGGTTCGAGCAGCAAGATCAAGTCTACGCATCCGAAACGGTTAAACGATTCGCATGGTACACTTTCGAAAAGGATGACGCAGACCGTCCTTACAGACTTAATATCGCTGGACAAAGACAAACCGAATGACGAATGGGTTAGCCGGAAAGTTATCGATACGGAGAATATACCTGGTACTGCGACTATTATTCCAACTTCGACGCTCGAGACATTTAGTAACAAGACATCAACGGCTTCAGAAGTTATTCAGATGTCCACTTCTGTTAAGCGAATCGAATCTCCTGTTAGGAAAAGACTGTTTGTTCAAACTCATGTGAATTTAGAAACAATGACATCTTTATTAAGCAACGAAATAAAAGCTGAATCTGAAAGCTCCAATACCTCGCACAATATGTCTTACAACCTTAGGCCAGTGAAAAGATGTTCTTCTCCTTCATATGATTTTTACGATTTATTGGAGTTTAAGACCTCTGAAAGATCAAGACCATCTTCTACAAAAAACAAGTCTCACTACATCTTTAATCAAAGTACAAGATCTGCGCCTGAGTCTAAGCGTAAAGAATGTGTGGTCCTTTTGGAGAACTGCGACAAATTCTTGGAGCCTACTAGTTTTGTGTCAAACGAAAACGAAGACGAAAACGAAGACGAAAACGAAGACGAAAACGAAAAGGAAAACGAAAAAGAACACAATGAAGTTTTCAAACAAGCAGTATTGCAAAATGTGAATGAGGAATTTGAAGGTTTTCGTGAAACAAGCTCGGCAGATAACTTGCCTTTGACAGCTGACACGATTGCGTCAAAGCGATTCAATGAATTTGCAAAATCTTTCGCTCATAGATTAATCGTACCTCAACAAGAATCGGTCGAGTTTAAGAAGAACTTTAAGGTCAATCGGCAGAAAAGATTTTAATGTCATATTTGTAAAAAATCGTTTTCTTTGAAGGAGAACCTGCGCGAGCACATGAAATTGTTCCATACGATTTACATGTCGAGCATATGCAACGCGCGTTACACGTCCATGAATAAGTTACTATCTCACTATCTACGTCAGCATATTGTGTTTAAACGAAGGGAATGTTGCGTGTGTTATGAGAAGTTTGACACGTCGGCATTGTTGAAGTGACACATGATTTTGCATTGTGTGAAGACCATAAGATCAAAAAAAGACTCTCTACCGGTCGATGTTGAAATAAATTGCAATGTATCGAAAAAACAACACAAATGCAAAGGTTGTCGCAAACGATTTTGGCTATACTCGTGTTTGAAACAACATGAGAATGTATGTCGTCGAATGAAGGTCTTAATACATAAACAACGTGTACGTCGTGTAAACCATTTGTCTCGGTCCTTGAAAGAACCAAGTGACATGGAACTCGACATATTACAGTCACCTGATTTGAAACAAATGTTGGATGTTCCGGGTAGGACGGCGAGGTCTTTGAAAAATTATTCGGCTCCTAGTACGCTTATTACGGGTGATATTTTCTCTTCGTCATTCGATACAGCTGTAAAGAACGAAAGGTTACTTAATGGGATTGCATGCGTAGAGGGTTACCAAGCGGACAAGATGAACGGAACAAAGTTTCCTTAGTTTCCTCGCCTAAATGTTCTAGTTCCTTTTGCAACAGTCGGCACTGTTTCCACTTGTCTTCGATCCATGCCTGGTAACCCCGTAAAATGGACTTGTTCTTTTGACTGCATCGTTAGTATTCGTCGAGTCGTTTGGATGTGCAAGCAAATCGACTAATTTGCAAACCTTGTCTCCGATGCAAGGAGATAATTCTGTCTTTCTTTTCCATTTGTATAGCGGTTTGTAAAGATAATGCAATGAACGAGCTTACCTTGTAGCTGTGAGTTCAACTGTTGCTAGTCACTGTGCAGCGGAATATGGTGATGTTCGCGAAGAAGGCATTTTTCCCGAAGATCACTCGTGTTGTAGTGAAACTGGAGTTGTTCCGACTACAGGTTGTCGCTTGTCCCTGTGCAGCGGAATGTCGGTGACGTACGTTTCGTGAGGAAGGTAATCCTTCGCGAAATTGGCGCGTTTTGTCGTGAGATCGAAGTTGTTGAATATCGTTTTGTTGACGATTGTCCAGTTGCGACGAGAGGCTGCGTGGTTGCGTTCTTCATCCATCGAATTATGCCTCTTCCAGGTGACGGCCCTTGACGTTACTGACTTCCCTGGAGTGGTAACGCTTCCGCTGCTGATTATGTTGGATCCACGTGGCGCTGTATGATAGTGGGTGTCACTGGTATGCATTTTTCACTTACCACTGTATCCGGCTCGAAGGACGAAACGTTACGATCGTTCGCGGAGAGACGCGGTCGGGAGGAAAACGCGTCAGCGAGAGGCGCAACTTCTCGCTACGATTCGTCTAATCGACGCCGCGAAGTAGTCGTTCTCCTTGTTTCGATTAAGATAACAGTGGTGGTTCAATGAAGATAACACTGTGTTGACAGGTTAACATATCGTCTATATTCAACAATCAATCATACAATAATATGAGCGTCACAATGTATTTGGCGATACGTACAGTTAATGTGTCACAGAGAAGTTCTACCCGACTTTTCGATGTCTCTCGATGAATTCGTTGGATTAATCGACCTTATTCGTCAGAGCTCTCGATGTATGCAGTCACACGGAATGATTTTAGAGTGGTACCGTTATAGACTGGTTGACTGCTCTGACGACGACCACGAACTCACTTGAAAGTGACGATGCTGTGTCGGAGGAGACCTAAAGAGGGGTGCGTCTAACGCACGGAATCATCGGATTTGTTGATGACAGTTTTTGGCCGGAAAGTGAGGGTAATAGACATTGTTTCTATTGGTTACTAAGACTGTCGATGGACTAGGAAGGGTCTTAGCCGCCGTCGATGGAGAGTTGACAGTAGGAAGCATCGCACATGTGCAAAACTAACTTTCACGTGTTTTCCAGACAGAAACCGTAAACCTTAGAAAACGCTCTCATAGAAAGAATTTTGTTTGAACTGAAAGACTTTAGCTAGAGTTTTCTAAGATTTATGTTCGGTCGTTGAAAATCTTAAGGGTATGCAATAAAGATGTGCGGACATCTGGCTCCCATCCCGTCAGCGATGTGAGGCTCGATTCAGGTAGAGAGTCGGCCCACGTAACAAATCTTATGCAATAATAGAAAGTAATAAAAAATAAAATCGTGCTTAGATATAATTCCAAACCTTTCGTGAGGATTGAAATCTTCTATGAATAAGCGTTCTTTGTAATAGTTTTATATTTTTGATAACGAATAACACTCTCCGTAACGACACATTTAATTCGAATATTACAGAAAGAAATAAAATATTTGTACAATATACAACGTGTTCAGATTTGATTAATAATGACAGATATAACTCTGATAGGAAAATTAGAACATACCACGGCAGATCAGAATCGAACAAAGTACTCAAACATTAACAGACATTAACAGATATTGATACTGAAAACGATATTTTCAATTCGATTTATCGTAATGATGTGTGTGTGTGTCCTCTTTTATTTTTTGTTATTATCTCATACGATCAAATACGATCAATTATATGAAATATAAAGTATACAATTTTATATTTGCGATAAATGCATTACACGTTTCTGAGTATTAAATATCGCTCTTTATTTTGGATCATTCAATATCCATGACTTGACATGTATTCGAAAAAGAATCCGATATAATTATGATTTATTATGATTCAAATAATATAAATTAACAATGACATTAAACTGAGAAACATTATAATATATAGAAACGGACTATTACATTTTAACTAATGTTATCAAAATTTATTGTATAATTTTTTCATGATTGAATTATTACAAATTCAGTTTTGTCGTTTACATTGAGATACACGTGCGCCTGTATATGTTATATTACGTGAAGGAAAAAATAAATCGGGCAATGTTTTACTAAATTATTGTTATTAATCCTATTATTCTTTCGTTAAGCTTCTGCTGTCGTCTCTGTTTTCGTTTTTGTGTTTGTTTATCTTTATCTTTATTGCTTTTTTTATATGTCAAAGTTGTACGAATGAAAGTGGAGACCATAAACATTTCCAAACAAATGATAAAATTCTTTTTTAACGAGATTGTACCGAAGAAAAATACGCTTTATTGGCAGCTCAGGTACAGATCCTCCCTGGCGCCGGCTCTGTTTCGGTTTAGACTCTCCAATACCATTCTTTTCGATCATCGCGAACGGTAAGTTTTTCACATCGGTATAAAACGATGGGAACTTACGAAGTAACGAAACTGAAGGAACCGAGCAAGGTATCTTAGTATTAAATAGCAAATTACTGCTCGAATAATGAGAAAGATTGTCGGCGACAAAAAGTGGGTAAGTGTCGCAGACAAGATACCGATTAATGGACTACCGGTCGATAAGCGTCGGCGACAATAAACCGATTAATCAGTTATCGGTCGGTACAGTGTTAACCGTGTTACAAATAGAAGACGGTATACGTACGACAATAATAACCGTAATGCCTCTGTTTAATTAAGGAATTCATCCGTTGCGATACTGATGACAAAAACAGAACTTTACCCTAGTTTTGTCGCGTGCTAAGCTGTATTTTATGATACAATAAAATGATCGATTTTCCTATATCAAATAATTTAATCTGATAAAATGTAATAATTTATCATCTGATACACCCATGCACGAAAACGGATACTCCGACCAAGATCCCGCGGCGGCCGGGATTATGAATGTGATGGAAGTGGTCGAAAGGATCGCCTCCCTCTCCAGTAACACGAGGGGCGCACTCGTGAGGCGGTTAAGGTAGGCCTCGCGGAGGACGAAATCGTCAGGCGCTGATCTCCAGCAGCGTACAGTGGACACCTCCGCTGCCGCCACGACGGTGGACGGTCTCTGCCGCCTCCGCAACCGCGACGGCGGTGTTGGCGATGACGACATGTATATGGATGTATCCGTGGGAACCGAGACTAGCGACAAGGACGTGAGATCGAACAACGGTCAAGAACACGCGGATGCTGCGTATCTTGAGGATAGGGTGCGCTCTCTGGAGAGTGAGATCAGTCGTCTCCAGAAGACGATGGTACGACTGACCGCGGTGGTGCAAGGGGGTGGGGCGAGCGGGAGCGATCGTCACAACGAGGGAGGCAAAAGGAAAGTTCCCAGCGAGGGGGACTATGGGACCCCCACACCTACCTCCGCCGCACTCGCGGCTGGAGTCACGCCGTCTCTGCCGTTCCGTTCGGACGGGGAGCGATGAAACAGCAATAGGAAAGGGACCGATAGAACGCGGAGATCTTCTCGAGGACCTCAACGCTATATTCCTCCGCAATTCAGAGGAATAGTGGCGTGAGATAGCACGTAAGCATGCGATCCCCCCGGCTGCTGACACTGCCACGAAGCGTGTCATCCGGTCTGCGGCCTGCGAGTGGCACCTCGCGCTCAACTGCCGAGTCGTCGAGCGACGAGACAGAAGGCTACGTCACTGACGCGAGAAGAGGAATGGCAGGAATAAGACGAAAGGGCAGAAGGCCAGAAGCGCAATTCCTTCAGGCGATCCTCGCGCCATCGAGTAACGTGAGATTCGTGGAACGGAAGTCGCCATCGTGGCAAACAGGGATGTCGGCATCCGGAACTGTGAATTGCAACAACAATAATTGTAAGTGACTAAAGGGGAGGACGTTCGCCGAGGTGGCCACCCTGCCTCCAGCCCCCCTAGGCACGGGGAAAGAAACCGCGTAGGGAACGGGAGTAAAGAACAACGACAGGAGCGAAAAGGGGCGAAACGCTTGCGAGCGGGCCGCGCGTAAAAGAAATATGCGTGGCCGTTCCCGTCGCCCCCCCCAGGACGCCGGGGTTGCGCTCACCGTGAGGGATAGCTGCGGTTTTACATATAGAAACACAATATCGATGGTCAGGAGGGAGATCAATCTCTCCGACCTTCGCATCGCAAAGATGATACAGAGGAGAGCGGTTAGGGATGCCCTCACATTCGAGATCGCGGGCCAGGACGGTAGCAGCAAAGCGTCGCGACTGGCCCAAAAGATGGCGGATGCACTTCGAGGCTTCCCCGCCAAGGTGACCGTACCGCGGAAGATGCCGGAATTCCATCCGCGCCCTGCACCGGTATGCCAGATCTCGGCGTAGGCGACGAGGGGATGAGTCTTCGGTGGCTTCTTTGTACGACACCTACCTTGAAGCGCGGAGGACTCTGCAGCAAGCCATCAAAGAGGCGAAGAGACGAGCCTGGGATGAGATTCTGGCCACCCTCGACTCCGATCCCTGGGGACGCCCGTATAGAATAGTGCTGAACAAGCTCCGTCCTTGGTTGCCCCCTACGACGGAGAACATGAACACTCAGTTCCTGGAGGAAGTCGTCGGGGCCTTGTTCCCGGGTGCGGAGAACGGGGAGGAGGGCAGGACAAACGAAGAGCGGGAGCTACCGCTGCCGGGGAAGGAACCACGGGACACCGCAGGTGGCTGTAGCCCGGAATCCGCGATCACTGAGGATGAGCTGGCCGGAGCTGTCGGGAAGATCGGAGAGCGCAAGACCTCGGTTCCCGACGGGATTCCGGCCCGCGTATGGAAGGAGGTCACCGGAGTCTTGGCCCCAAGGCTGAGAACCCTGTTTGACAGATGCCTGTCACGGGGCGAGTACCCTGTCCTATGGAAGGAGGGACGGATGGTCCTTTTGCCGCTCGCTGGGACTCGCCTTCCGCATTCTGGCCTGTGTGCCTGCTGGATCAGGCTGGCAAGCTGTTGGAGAGGATTGTGGCTGCCCGACTCGAGTCACATCTGTATCGACGTGCTCCGGGGCTGCACGACAGCCAGTTTGGCTTCCCGAGGGGCGGTCTACGGCCGATGCCTTAGTCCGTGTCCGCAACTTCGTCGAGGGGGCCGTGCGGCAGGGTTACGTAGCGTTGGCTGTGTCTCTAGATGTGGTCAACGCCATCAACTGCAACCCCTGGTACAGGATAGGCCTCGAGTTCTATCGGGTGCCCGCTTACCTGCAGGTTGTAGTCTGGGCCTTCCTCCGGGTCAGTAGCATCGTCCACACAGAGTGGGGCGGAAGGATGATGGGGAGGGTGGTGTGCCGTGGTGTCCCGCTGAGTTCGATACTGGGCCCGTTGCTGTGGGACATCGCGTACGACACGGTACATCGCGCACCGATGCCCCCGGACTCGGTGCTGACATGCTACGCAGCCGAGACGTTGCCACTGGTATGACGATCGCCCGTCTGGCGTAAATGGCGGTGTCCTGCGCGGACGCCGCGATCAAAGGCTTGGGGCTGGAGGTAACCCCCGAGAATTCCGGGACGATGTGGCTTTGCCGGAAGGCCCATTACTGGTCGCCTCCTGAAGTAGGCAAGCTCTTCGATAGAGTCATTGTCGCCCGTCCGGAGACTCACTTGTCAGAGCGAGTGCACGGTTGGCACGAAAGCCGGTACGGCTTTCTCTCGACGGCGGCTAAGACCCTTTTTAGTCCACCAATCTTCTTATTATCCAATTATAAGCAACATCTATTGCCCTCACTTACCTACGTACCTCCTCCTGTTGCGTGGCCTACATACCTTTCGATATACCTCCAATAGCAGCAGACATACGTTGAGTTGAATGGAACCAGTGTTCATGTTGAAGTGATCGTCACTTCTGAGAAAACTCAACATCTGGTCTTCGGTTTCTCAACCGCCTAAGGTCTTCGAAGGCGCATAAACAAAAGAGTGCGTTTAGGAAAGGCCATAAGCGGTACACGTCCGACCTTGGTTGAGGCAGTTACCTTTAGTCTCAGGGTAACGTTGCTAGAGAGAGGATCTGGATAGGCTTACATAGTACCACATATTTTGTAATTTACTATTCACAAAATATACACTTTCAATACCTTGCAGTTTGCTCACGCATTTATTTAATTCCATCCACTGAATAATCTTAACAGGTTATGGGCACAGGGCTGTAAATTGTAAGGTAGCAACGCGAAGTGAATAAAGTGTTAAAGAATTGTGCTTAGTAAAGTAAGTGATAGTGCTAAAATGGAATCAGCAAGTGCGAAGATCGAGATGTTACGTGGCGAAGAAAATTGGCTCCAGTGGCGTTTTATTATGCGTACACTTTTGGAGGAAGATGACGACCTGATCAACGTGTGTGAAGGGAATCTGTGTCATCCAGGTAACAGTACAGAAAAGGAAATCGCCCGTGAAAGATTTTTGAAGGCAGATCGGTTAGCGAGGAAATTAATTGTGACCTCGGTAGGAAGAAAACCGTTGGATCTTCTTTTATGCTGCACAACAGCACATGAAATGTGGAAAAAATTAAACGCAGTATATGATATGAAGTCGAATGAGAATCTAAATATGGTCCAGAAGCAGTTCTTCAATTTTAAATGGGAGGAATCTGAAAATGTGTCCCACAACTTGTCGAAGTTGGAACTAATAGCAGCGAAGATGAAAGCCCTTGGAAGTGAAATTGCCGAGAAAATGCTGATAACACGCATTTTATCGGCGTTACCGAGTAAATTTGATCACTTTCACAGTGCATGGGATTCAATGGAAGAAGAAAAGATGACCCTAGACAGGCTTAGTACCAGACTGATGACAGAAGAAAGCAGATGGAAGAAAGACGACCAGAAAACATCGGTGGCGCTGGTAACAAAAAGTAATAATTGTAAAAGGGAACAGCAGAAGCGATCAAATAAAATTGAATACGAGAAACAAGGACGAAGCTGTTTCAACTGTGAAAAGTTGGACATCTAAAAAGAGATTGTTTTAGATGCTATATATGTAAAAGGAAAGGCCACATCAGCAAAAATTGTCTCAAGAATAATAAAGGAAACAACAGTAGAGACAACCAGGAACCCAGAAATCAAAATCGTGATGACAACGGAATTAGCCTATTAGGAAGCACCTCAACGATGCATGCGGCAAACCACGATGTTTGGATAATCGACTCAGGAGCTACGGATCACATGACAGGACGAAAAGAATGGTTCAGCGTTTTCGAAAAATTCGATAACACGGTGAAGATAGAGATCGGCGATGGTACATTCATGGAAGCATGCGGCAGAGGAAAAATCAAAGTAGAGACTTTTGTGGATGGCAAAGGGGTAGCATGTACAATGAACGATGTATTATATGTACCAGGTATGAAAAGAAATCTGTTTTCCATTAGATCTGTCGCAAGGAGGGGTATAGACTTCTGTATTTTAAAGGATGGGGAAAATTGTATATTTCTACAAAACAAGAAGGTAATAGCAAGAGGTTCGGTTATCGGAAATTTATATAAGGTCGATATGCGAGTTATCGTACCGTCAGTTTGCAATCTTAGCAATAGAGCGGAATCAAACGCGGATACGTTGCAATTATGGCACGAACGGCTATGTCATCAAAACATCAGACACGTTAAGGATTTCTTAAAGAATTTAAAGATAAAAGTTGTTGAGGATAGTAGCTTTTTCTGTGAAGGTTGCGCATA
Source organism: Bombus pascuorum (assembly GCF_905332965.1). Taxonomy (NCBI): domain Eukaryota; kingdom Metazoa; phylum Arthropoda; class Insecta; order Hymenoptera; family Apidae; genus Bombus; species Bombus pascuorum. The sequence continues at coordinate 15,005 of NW_026869772.1, read as the reverse complement.
CGGGAAACATCATAGATCGAGTTTTCACGAGAAAATCAAGCGTGCGACTAAACCTCGCGAAATTATCTATACGGATGTATGTGGACCTATGGAAGTCGAGTCATTAGGAAAGAAACTGTATTTTTTGATATTTAAGGACGATTTTTCGAAATTCACGAAGATTTACTTCTTACGACATAAGTCAGAAGTAATCGAAAAGATAAAAACTTTTTGTTTAGAAGTCGAAAACCAATTCAATAGTAAGATCAAAGAAATTCATAGTGATGGAGGGAAAGAATTCAAAAATAAAGAGGTTAAAGAATTTTTAAGAAGTCAGGGAATTAGGCACACGGTTAACGTCCCATACACTCCTGAACAGAATGGCGTTGCAGAAAGAGAAAATAGAACAATAGTAGAGGCAGGCCGGTCAATGCTACATTCGAAACCAATTCTACCGTTGTTTTTATGGGCCGAAGCCATGAACACAGCAGTGCATGTCATAAATAAGACAGGGCCAACAGGACAAGACAATAAAACACCATATGAACTATGGTACGGGAAATCCCCAGATGTAGAAAAGTTTAGAGTTTTCGGTACTGAATGCTTTGCACACATACCTGCGGAAAAGAGAAGTAAACTTGACAAAAAGGCTAACAAAGGATATTTGGTAGGCTATTTAGATGACGGACGAGGGTATCGAATATACGTGCCGACCGTAAGAAATGTAATATTAAGCCGTGACGTAATATTTAAGCCCGAACTAGAAACAGCAAAATTCGTTAGTATAAATTTACCGAAAATTGTCGAGCGCGAAGATGTGTGTACGCAGAACGATAGAGCATGTACGTATGAAAGCGCAGTGAGTGAACATGAAAAACAACCTCATGTAACCAACGAGAATGTGAGACAATTGAGAGATAGAGACAAAATAAAACGAACCGATTTTTATGGTAGTCCAGTAACGTACGTAGCGGAAAAATTACCGGTGGATTTTAACGAAGCGATGAGATCCGAAAAGAAAGAATTATGGAAAGCGGCTATGAATGATGAAATGAAATCGCACCATGAAAATAAGACGTGGATTCTTGTAGAAAAACCAAAAGATCAAAAGATACTTAGCAATAGGTGGGTTTTAACGATAAAGCAAAATCCGGACAATTCGGAACGATATAAAGCGCGACTTGTGATTAAAGGGTGTTCACAGAAAGAAGGCATAGACTATAAGGAAACCTATAGTCCTATTGCTCGGTTTGACACAATTAGATTAATGCTTAGTATGGCTGCCAAAAATAATTTACACCTTGGACAGTTTGACATTAAAACCGCATTTTTATATGGAAGTCTGAAAGAAGACATTTATATGAAACAACCTAAAGGTTTTGATGATGGTACAAATCGCGTTTGTAAATTGCTAAAATTAGAGAAATTTAATATGAATGAGGCAAACAGTGTTTCTACACCTATTGAGACTAATTGGAATGAAAGTAACATAGGCAATAATGATTGTAACGCACCATACAGAGAAGCTGTAGGAAACTTAATGTTTCTACAAACCGTAAGTAGGCCAGACATTAGCTTTGCAATAAATATAGCGTCGAGACATTTAGAAAATCCAAATAAGCATCAGTGGAAATTAGTCAAACGAATTTTACGCTACATAAAAGGGACCGCGGACATGGGACTCTTATATACAAAAGCAGGTAGTCTCGAAACCTTCAGCGATGCTGACTATGCAGGCGAAAAAAAGACACAAGAAAGTCGACATCAGGCGTTGTATGTAAGTATGCGAATGCGGCCATTACATGGCAATGTAAGCGACAACAATGTATAGCTTTATCTACGACAGAAGCTGAGTATGTCAGTGCAGCCTCAGGAGCGAAAGAAATTATGTGGCTGAAGAAAATATTTCTTGAATGTAAAATAGATATCCTCAAGTATACGCTATATGTAGACAATACTAGTGCCGCGAAATTAATTAAGAATCCGGAATTCCATCAAAGAAGTAATCATATTGATGTAAGATATCATTTCTTGCGAGATTTATACAATAGAGGCGAAATTGATGTAACGTATGTAATAAGCGAAGAACAACTGGCAGATATATGTACAAAGGCGTTGCCAAAACCAAGATTTGACTATTTGAGACAGAAATTAGGTTTGAAAAATAAAAGAGATATTAAGAGGTAATTTTTGTAAAGATGTAGAGTTTTTAGGGAGGGTATCGAAGTGGTTATTACATGTAAAAAAAAAAAAAAAAAAAGGGAAAAACTCTACATGATCTGTTAAGTCTTCTTGTAGTATTTTGAGTAATAAATTAATTTGAATAATAAAGAGAAAGGTATTGACGAAATTAAGCTTCGAATATTTACAAAGAGATAATTGTATATACCGATGTAGAGTTTTAGGGAGGGTGTTGAAGTGATCGTCACTTCTGAGAAAACTCAACATCTGGTCTTCGGTTTCTCAACCGCCTAAGGTCTTCGAAGGCGCATAGACAAAAGAGTGCGTTTAGGAAAGGCCATAAGCGGTACACGTCCGACCTTGGTTGAGGCAGTTACCTTTAGTCTCAGGGTAACGTTGCTAGAGAGAGGATCTGGATAGGCTTACATAGTACCACATATTTTGTAATTTACTATTCACAAAATATACACTTTCAATACCTTGCAGTTTGCTCACGCATTTATTTAATTCCATCCACTGAATAATCTTAACAGTTCATATTGTATAAACCGACAGATGTGCCCTGTAGGCTGCGCAAATAGGGAGAATATCGCGCATCGAGGTTTCGCTTTATATCAAATAGCAAGGTAGATACTTCCTTTTAATATTTCCACAAGATTATGCAAAATAAATCCGGTTAAAATTGGTGCGGCACTCGACAGTAACCTTACCTACGGTTTCTGTCCCGTGGTTGGCTACACAAAGATCCTATTCTTCGGACAAGATGTTTGCCAGATGTCGATACATCGTCACGGAATATTTTCAGCTAGTGGAAGGACCTGTGCCGCGTTTACGGACGGCTGTTCTTGTTTCCCTGTTTCCAAATGCACGGGGATCGGCATTTTTGCCCGCAATCCCGAAATGTTTGACGGTAATAGCACTGGCCGGAGTTGTACGTTCTCTCTCACGACCTCGAGCTACTTCTACCTCTCGATCGCCATCGCCGACGTGGGCGATGATTAACACTCACGGCACTCACCTGAGCCCCCATTTGTCTGGATTTGAGTCGTCGACGGCGGCCAGGATGCGTCTGATGAGGACAGAGAGTCCATTCCTCCACAACGAGAGGACGAAATTATCTGACGTGGAGGGGCCAGCGAGTTCTCTTAAGTGCTGATAGAATTGAGGCAGCTTCATATCGCCCATCTCTACGCTTTCAACCAACTTCTATACCCTATTGCTATGGGAGTCCGTAAGAACGCGGATGATTCCGGCATTTAGTTTCGCGTACAGCCCGGTGGCAGGAGGGTCCGTCGTGTCGCCCCCAATTTGCTTGAGGAGTTGATCGCCGAGACATTTAGCGAAGGTCGCGAATATTAGCTTGTCGTACGTGATATACGCAGCGTCGATTTGCGTCTCTGATAAGGCGAACCGTACGGTAATGTTCGCGGGTTGCAACGGAGGCGAAGTCATCGAAACACTATGCGTGCCTTTTATACCGTCGTTAGCGTTTGTCATGCTTCGTTTCAGATCACGTCGGAGTCACCAATATGGCGGACTGTGTGACGATCAATATCATAAAATAACAAGACCGATTTCTGCTGTAACCAGTCAAATATATTTGGACTAAATTAAATATATATAAGTATATAAATACCGTAACGGGAATTTACGACTCTCGCTGAAGCGCTATGTCGCGATATCGTCTCTACGCGATTGATTCTATGACACAGTTGATTTCGTTTAAATAAAAGTTATGTTTTCGCCGGAGTATGGACAGAAAGAACACACGTCATACACGAATCATTTATAAACAACTTAAGGAATATGGGCGAAATGATTTGAAATAGTATTTCTGCGTTCAGATTGCCTTATATTCACATTGCTATTACAATATAAATGTCATAGTACAAACCAGGACGATAAATAAATGGCTTATATCGTTAGAAAAGATTATTGCTATTATGAATTAAATGAGAAACTTCCAATAATTCTCAGCTACGAAATTTACATGTGTTATTCTATCATAAATTGTACATCTCTGTCAGATGGATATTATAAGAACGACAAGTTTTCCACTGAAACGTTAAAATTTCTACAAAGTATTTGAAACGTGGCCGTCATTGTGTGGGGACGCCTTTGCGTGTTGCCGTCAACCGGATGTAGGGTTATTACCGCATCGGCGGCACTGGTCGCCATCTTTACCTTTCTCAAATTCCGTTCGTCAGAAAATTAATGTAATTTACATGTTAATATAAACTGTATTATAAATTATAATAAATTGTTGTACATTATATATATATTGTTGACGTACATAAATTCTACATTTGGGGAAGAACGAATTCAAGTATTATCCTGTGCTGTCGGGTTAATATAGATGACGGGGCAGTAAAAAAATAAAGAAGGCTACGGTCTTGGAAAAGATAAACAAGGCCGTTCAGAGCCAGTTCAAGCACCTAAACAGCATGGTCGTAGACAGCAACCTGTTTCTGGACATGAAGCTTCAGGTCATAAATGGAATCCTGAAGAGGAAGTAATAATGTGTGTGGAAGTCATGAAATGAGTAAGGAATCCAAATTCCAATACGCCTACGTTGGAAGAAATGCAGGACTGGTTACATCAGGGACCTAAAAAGTTGATCATAGATGATGAAATTGATTTCCGTTGTGAAGATAGAGTGCAAAATATTATCAATGCAAAAACAGTACTCGGTCATTTGGATAACGTTGAAGTGCGTCGAGCAAGGACACGTTGTAATTCTTATGAATCAATTCGTGGTGCATTATTCTTAAGTCGTGCTGCTGTTAAAATGGCGAATATATATAGGGCATGTAACTTTATGTTTATTAAACCAGAAGGTTTGGGGGAGAATGAGCTGCTATAGTTTGCAGATGTTTGTGCTGGACCAGGTGGTTTTAGTGAATATGTTCTATGGCGAAAGAAACGACGTGCTAAAGGATTTGGTCTTACTTTAAAGAATGAAAATGATTTCAAATTAGCAGATTTTAATGCGGGTCCTTGTGAAACATTTCATCCATAATATGGACTAAAAGAAAATGGTGATGTTTTTGACCCAGATAATCAAGAGGCATTTACGAATCTTATAAAGCAGCATACCCATGGCAAAGGAGTACATTTTATGATGTCTGATGGGGGATTTTCTGTAGAAGGACAAGATAATGTACAAGAAATTCTTTCAAAACAACTGTATCTTTGTCAATGTGTAATAGCATTGATGATTGTAAGAGGGTGGTTATTTTGTGACAAAATTATTTGACCATCTTACACCCTTTAGTGCTGGTTTAGTTAATTTAATGTATCGCTGCTTTGAAGAAGTTTGTATTTTTACACCAAACTCTTCTGGTCCAGCAAGTTCAGAACGTTACTTAATATGTTAGACGAAACGAAGTGGGACACAAGATGTTGTGGAATATCTGAAGCATGTTAATCGTCTGCTTTTAAAAGGTGGTGGAAATGACAACGTTTTACAATTAGTATCATATAATGAATTAAAAAGCGAGAAACAATTTGTTCAATATCTACGTGCTTCTAACAAAGATTTGAGCAGAAAACAGATAACAGGCTGCATTTTGCGAGGATAATACTCTTGTTGAGACAAAACAAGCTGATGTGCGCAAACAATGTCAGGAGTATTGGAAACTTCCTGATGAAACTAGAACAACCCCAAGACACATGAAACCAAAAGATAAATAGAATACTCTTTTGAAAGATACTTCATTCCTTACCATTAGTCAAGCACAATTGATGGAATTTAACATTCAAAATGCATTATTGTTCACCAAATGACTGGTTTTGTATTCCATGTTGTACAAAGCCAAGGCCCCATGATGACAAGAATAACGCTACATTTTATATGGGCATGGGAAGGAATAACGTATATAGATATATAAAGAATTCTTGGGTTCGAGACGATGACATTGGCATAAAATTACCACCAAATACACATGTATACGCAGAAGTTGTATATGGTATGACTAAGGAGTTTATACATCAGCAAAAAGTACCTGCATTGCATATTATAGATGCATCCTATTTAGGAGGAGGAGGTGACAATAGTACAAAATATTCGAGGAGCAGGTAAGCAAGTGAATCTTATTGAATTCAATAATAAACGTATAGATTTCCAGAAATGAAATGTCTTTTGAAGGGGTACTTTTATGTAATACTAACGTGTGACTTTTTTTTAAAGGAACGAGGATACGAAGTTGTTCTGCGAAGCTTTGTGGGAACCAGAAGGAAGCAATTGTACTCGAATACGTGCCAAAGAATTATTTCCAGTTGGTTCATATATATATGAGAACTTGCGAGCAACACAGCGTAAAATGAAAAATAATTGCGATGCCTTAGTATAAGAAATTCCAGAAAAGGCTCTAGATGTTAATGGTTATAACAAGGACAAATTATATTTCATACCACAAAGTGTAATATTTCTAAGAAGCACGGTAAATCCTTGGAATCGGTATGCCAGTAAACCACATTCAATTACGTATGTATTTAATTGCAAAATAAACGGGAAGATGTTCGACCTTCATAGTCCATGTTCAGCAGAAGCAAGTTTCATTGCATCTTTTAAAAGTCGCCTTATTTTTCTTTGGCCTAATGATCCCTCACTTACTATAAACAGATTTGCAAAATTTATTGAAGACAATTGTCCTGTGCACAATGCACGCTTAAAATATTAAAACTACAGAATAATGTACATATATTGATACGTGACTTGAGCCGCATAGAAGTCAAACAGATTAATTCCGTTCGGTTTACTGTTGTTTCAAATATGAAATACTTATGATATATTTTAGTATTTAGTATTATATTTCTATATAAGTACAGGTAATATCGGAAGATGGAATTAATAAGTTTGTCTTCCGAGTGGCACAATTGCAATACTACTTGGTATAAAATATACATTTGCAAATGATATGCGGTATTGTATGAATATAGAAATTAATGATGACATTAAACTATACTATATGATTGTATAATTTATATTATAATTACATACTAAATATTTCGTCGATAGAATTTGTCTTTAGTTAGAATGATTAGATTCCTATTTGTGGCAGTTGCTCCCATTATAGAATAAGTTTCAGTACTTAAGGCTACAAACCATTACCTCTTAAATTCAATACTTGATTCAGGGCTTCTATAATGAAATATATATCTCGCGCATACGTACTTGTGAACTATCCAAGATATAGAATGAGTCGAAGTTCTGTGGGAAAGTAATTTATAGTTATAGTGGGTTTGGTAACGTTATTACATATTTGAATAACGTTCACGCCATCACAAAATCGAGTATGACGCTCCGTCAGTCTATAAACATGCGGGGAGATGCAGGACGACGAGGATAGCCTCCCGTGACGTAGCGCCTGGTACGGACGGTATCTCCGGACGGGTATGAGCGGAGAGGACGCGGATAATTGCCCCCAAGCTACGACACTTATTTCACGGTGTCAGTGGGAGGGAGCCTCTCGTCGGATAAAGCGCATGGTGAGGCTGGTACAGCTTCTGAAGGGCGGCACGACCGACGTTCTCGTCGTCCTCGTATCGCCCGATGCTCTTATGTAATGAAGTGGGCAAGCTCTTCGAAGGAAACTTTGCCGCCCGTCCTGAAACCCACTTGTCAGAGCGAGTGCACCGTTAACACGAAAGACGGTACGGCTTTCTCACGAAGGCGGCCAAGACCCTTTCTAGTCCACAGATAGAGTGTAACGCGGTACACGACTGAGCGTCAATGTGAGTTACATTGTCGATATTTCTGTAGAAAACTGCCGCGGCTGAAACAAATTGCCGTCTCAATGGCACCATTTTATTTCAAGCTTTGCGCTACAGTTCTGAATCATTTTCGTAGGACAAGGCAGTTTCGTGTTCTCGCAAAATCAAACTGTCGAATTAAGGTACATACTATCAATTACAGTCTAATACATTTTAGCGGTTCAACATCGATAGGACGATTTCGCATCGAAATTTTCGGAGGACCACGTAACCTTCCAATGATGACCGTCGTACGAGCAGTGGATAAGCCTACTTCGTGTCGTAGGTTCCTCGCACCTCGTACTCTACTCCTTGATTGTTGTTCGGCAGCTTTAGCGGCTGTGGTTCCGAGGAACCCCATCCTGAACCCCTTTCTCGTACGCCGAATGTGACTTCTTGCTGTCCGCCGAAGACACTTGTCGGATCTGCATATGTTCAACCATTTGCGCGAGACAAGCGCGGCGCTCTGCAGGGAGGAGGGATCCAATTTTCGAAGTAACAAGTGCGAAACCTCCAGTGGTAGTTCGGAAATGATATCTACCTTGCTTGGCATCAGTAAACCACCTCTAAATCATTCTAATCAACGTACCACGTAAACACGAATCCAACGCGTTCCAGGAATAGAATCAACTGCCTGTAGTTGTTTAACTGTACACGACGAGTAAAATTATTTCGGGTACTCCTGTAGTACAGAACAGACACCGAAACGACAATATTTCAACACAAAAATATTTAAAACAATAGTTATGAAAGCATGATACTTAATACCGCACTTGACATCACGTATAAGTAAAAGTAAATTTCTTCGAACAAATTTCAAGTTAAATCTTTAGGTTGTGTAATTATATCAAACTTGTTCAATTAACAATGAGCTATTTCCATCATGTTTTGACAACCGACTCATCGATGATGCAATTCCTTGGAATTGAAAAAGGAATGTGCATAATTTTGTCCTCCATCAACACTCAAAATATTATCTACATGCTATACTTAGGCATTCAATTTTAAAATACGTTGCTTCATTTTCCATCTCTGCTTTCCTACAATCAGTATGTGAAAGATTTTTCACAGTATCCATCCATCCGCAATTTGTATAAATAGTATTTCAGTCTCTCGCGTCACTTGAACTGTAATATACACCTGTCTTTTATTTTCATTACTCCTCTGCATACCATTTGTGAGGAACAATACATTTTATTTGTTAATCCAATAACATGTAAAGTTCTTCATTTGTTCTAAGATCAATCTATGAATTAGTGAAGAGAATATTGCAATCTGTAAAAATAAGTATCTAGTAATATTACTTCCGAACCAACATATTTATTGCAATGCTTGTCAAATTTCAAAGTAATTTCCTATCCATATGAAACATATTTCATATATGTGTATGTCTATTACTTTGATTAGTTGTTCTACTTGTAACAATTCGCCATTCTGGATCATCTAGATTCAACAAAGACGCATTCAATTTACTCCATACCTCATAAAGCTCCTATTATCATAATTACATGGGAAGATAGAGAGCTGTGACAGTATCCAGCTCTCAACTTTGAACAAGGCATATTGACAAGCCAGAGTAACTCACATACAACTTGGTGGTACAAGCGTTGAAAAAACTTTTCTGGACCTGAGAAAACACATGTGCACAGGTAACGAACAAAAGAGATTAGAGCTCACCAAATAAAACTTGCTATAATTTGCTGTAGCTTGTCACAATAAGCCTATGTGTATCGCGCGTCAGACGATTTTGGAATTAGTTGATGCTTGGATGTTCAAGATACGGAAACACGGAGTGATGAGACGTTTATGTACAAAGTGATTATGGTGCGACTCATCGTCAGTCAGAAAACTTCATGCACGATTTGCTAAAAACAAACAATTTTCCCCTTTGTTTATCCCCTACCAATCGTCTGTCGTCACTCCTTATCTCATACACAGACAGGCGAAATAATGTCGCCGATGACGGCCAACAGCCTGGACACATGTGCGGATCTCTTGCCTGCGACAGAATTTTGTTATGTGTAGTATGCTGGACTGAAAAGGACTAATATGGCGAATTAGAAGATCGCAGGAAAATTGTAGACATTTTCCAAATTTTATCAATTCCTTTTTATTTATTCAAAAGTCTACAAAACTGTTAATTAACATTAAGGAAATATATACAAAATCTCGACGTTCAGAATAATGGAGAGAATATTCGAAACGGTACTATTAAATCTATAAGTTACCATGCAATACAAATTTTCTTTAAACGCTAAGACATACAAAATACGTAATGTTTTGTGTAAATTGCCATACTTTTGAAAATAAAAAATATCGAATCAAACATTCTTCAAATATATTTCGAACGCTCATTAATACTACAAAATTATATTACTACAAAATTATATTACTACAAAACTATATTACTACAAAATTATATTACTACAAAATTATATTACTACAAAATTATATTACTACAAAATTATATTACTACAAAATTATATTACTACAAAATTATATTACTACAAAATTATATTACCACAAAAAATTGTAAAGGTCCCGAATGCATCGGTCACGATACAGTTTACAAACCAAACCAATGAAAGGTGCAGAGACTAGAGAACATGGGGTCCCCAATCGTGTGGTACGCTTCAGCATCGTTGACAACACCAACTCCCTCCCTCCGTCTGTCCAAATGTCATCTCAAACGGTGAAGCTGTAAATTAAAAAAATCCTTATATACATCAGAATAGTAATGCGATTTCTATTCCTGCAGCACCGACGTGATACACGGTGCTCCATAATCGCTCCAGATTGCATATAGTTGTTGTTGAAATCTCTATGCATTTGGTGGATAAAACGTTGCGAGAAATTATCCTCTTGTAAAAGTAGTCACATAAGCTTCCAGGTCTTCATAACCTTTTTTTTTTTTTGCATGAGGAGGGGAAAATGCTGTTACGCATGCCCAGTGACCCGAATCACTGGGTTATGTGGGACTCGCGCGGATGTTGTTGCCATACCCACTAAAAAAACCACTCCTCCTTCTTCCTCTGCTTTGAGGGCAGACAACCCCGGTAATACCAGGCGGCAGTCATCAGGGTTGTCCTTTCATGCCCCGCTGTATCTTCCTCTTCGGGCAGTTACTGCTCGCGTCATCTTCTTAGACAGTTCAAATACTGGGCTGATCTCCTTCTGAAAAAAACCAACACCACGCGGAGTTCCCAAGCGGTCACCGATCTTAGTACTATCCGTGCCCGGCGTTGCTTAACTTTCGTGATCGGACGGGAACGAGTGCACTCAACGCGTCTTGGGCGTTGGCCGGTCTTCATAACCTGAAGGTTTGCATTTTTCCCACTACTTCAGCGTCGTACTGGTACTTTTACTTCTGATAGCTTAGACATGAAATCGTCTAAACTTCTCAATTCAGGACACAAATCAGGCTCTTTCCAGGGATTGCTCTGCTGAGACGTGCCTTCATCATCGCAGCGTTCGTAATTTATACAATTTTCCTTCTTCAATAATTTTTCTTTAAGTTTCTGCAATTTTAAAGCTTTAGATGATTGCTTGATGCGTAATTCATTTTCAGCTTTGAAGAGAGCACACGTCAGCATTGCTTCAATCCGTAAATCGCGTCTGCGATTTCGGCAATACCTTGATTTTTTACTGCGGATTCTTCTGATCCAAGATGCTAATCGTTTAGTACTACTTGGCTTGGCGTCAATATCACAAACTCTCTTCTTAGACTTTGCCATGACGACGGCTTCGTAGTTTTCTTAATTTGCAGGAATGCAAATGTCCTCTTTTTCGAGGTTAACACAGTGTCGATGTTACGATATTCACGTTTTCTTATTGTTTCCTAAACTATTTCACCTAATTAATGAATAAATTATAATAATAAGTACACTAACCTGTATATGGCTCGTGATTGTTGTAGAACAAGATAGAACAGGTTCACACAACACACAAAATGTTTGAAACTGTCGAGCAAAATAAGATCCTCTCCGCTTGCAGACGACTCGACAAATGCCTACGTTGCGCGTCTGATGGTGGCTTTATATACCCTCAAGCTTGTCGTTACGTACTGGTCTTATGCGCGAACGATAGAAAGTAATTCCATATAGAATCTTACATTATTATAATTTTTGAAAAATACTACAATCCAATTAATTTTTAAAAATATTTGCGACAATTTTAATGCAAAATCTTATATACTTTGTACATTATATTAAAATTCCTCATTTACAGGAAATAATCAATAGCGTATGAAGATGTTCTGCGGTTAATTTCTAACCAATCACGTGCGCCATTTTGCAGGCGTCATTTCCGGTGTAGATATCTTCCAACCTAACCTCAAATTTCTTCACATATTATTTAGAACGTATATTAATGTTGATGTACTAGAAATATTATTGTTAAATATTATAGCCAATATTACAGTTAAATGATTAACGGTAATAAAGTATCATTTTTTCACAATAAAAAAAGCATTTTTTTTAATGATTCCAAGATATTTGGATCGATATTTTACTACACGATCAATTCAGTTAACCCGATCCTGACATTTTTATTAATGTAATAACTTTACAAGCAAAAAAAGGTAAAAAAAAACTATTTTAAACGTAAGATCTAAAATTCTGATATGCGATAAAATATAATATTTTTAATGCGAATAAACTTTTTTATAAAATTTTTAATTTCTTGTTTTTTTTATAAAATCAAATCTATAAGTAGTAACTGGAATTTTTTGTTTGAAACCTATTCATCTTGAATTAATAACAAATCTTTGCTGCAACCACTATTAATGGCTTTAACTTTATCAGTGTTTAACAAATTTCTTATCTGTAACGATAATAGAAAACTGTATCTACATTCTATTAAATTTTTACACTTTACGTCATGAGAAGTTCACGCAACTTTCTTTCAAATGAAGTATATGGTAAAATTAATCCCCTTTCTTCTGTGTATATAGTCTGCATAATTTTATCCTCAAATTTGGAATAATTTAAAGTAAATAAAAGTTGTATGTAAAAATACGCATAAAAACGATTTTGTACGTATATTCGAATAGTTCCTTATAATATATTAATGATACATATATTGTGGGATAACCATAGTTCGGTGAAACGAAAATTGTTTTTTTCACGTTTATAAACATAAAATGCACTATCTATCGATAATTAAGTATCATTTTAAAATTAATTAGTGTTGAAGTGATCGTCACTTCTGAGAAAACTCTACATCTGGTTTTCGGTTTCTCAACCGCCTAAGGTCTTCGAAAGCGCATAGACAAAAGAATGCGTCGAGGAAAGACCATAAGCGGTACACGTCCGACGTTGGTTTAGGCAGTTGTTTCAGTCTCAGGGTAACGTTGCTAGCGAGAGGATCTGGATCGGCTTACATAGTACCACATATTTTGTAATTTACTATTCACAATATATACACTTTCAATACCTTGCAGTTTGCTCACGTATTTCTTTAATTCCATCCACTGAATAACCTTAACAATTAGGAATCATTAGCATCAGCAATATATGGGTGCAAAACTTAAAGTTAGTTTACAATGCCATTTCTCTTAATTAAATCTTCGATATAAATATCAAATATCATCATATCTGATTCAAATTGTTGTACATATAAAACACTAGGAATTACAGATTCTATTATATTATGTACGCTTTATTGATAATAACTTCTTAATACAGTTCTGGTAATTGTTAATATTTATTTTAAAAGATTAAAAGATTAGAGGAATAAAAGATTATATCGTGTGTCATAGTAAGGTAAAGTAAATACTGATTAGGGAAACACTTACCCTGCACTGCTTCTTGTGCTAATCTTTCTCCAGAAGTACTAGGTTTCGAACGCAAGTGCCCTAGTTAACAAACAAGATTATGCAACATATCCCCCTACGCTTTAAAAATAGAATAAAATAATAAAGATCTTACCAACATCAGTTGTTTGATGTTTGAGATCCAAGCTATCTGAAGTAGACTGATTGCTCGAATAAAATGTCAGGTTGCTGATCATGATCAGGAGTATTAGATGATGTATCTTCTATACCAATCTTATTTAGCGAACTGTCTTCCAAACTTTGTTATTCGTAACTGCAGCTACTTCCATCTTGTACTAAATATTCAGGCATTCCCAACTTTAAATTTGGTATTAGTGGTATTATTTCCAGAATTATGTCGATTTTACGAGCGGTTAATGATTATGCTCTAGAACAGTTACGAGTAAGCGCTGTCAAACCGAGGGTCACACTTTGGGTCGATGCATTCTTATCAGTGCATCATCATATGAACGAGGTAAACAAAGTATATAATCATAAGAAATGATTAAAATGAGTTAAGGAAATAAAAAACTCGTAACGATTCGTCAATATCCGTAGGATGACTTATTAAGAAATGAAACAGATGGACCTTTCGTACAATCTTTAATTATGAATTTAGAATTTTTACTTCAAAGTTTTAAGGGAAGTTTAACAGCACCTAATTATGATGCTTTAATTGGTCTTCTTACTGCTGAAGTAACAGCTCGTTTAGAAAAAGTTGTATTAAAGTCTACTTTTAACAGAGTATGTATATTTTATGAATTTATTATAATTTTAATATTTATTCCATCATAATCAATAATTTTTTAGGCGGTAGATCTTATACTTGATAAAGAAGTAAGGTCATTAGCAAGTTACTTAGCCGCTGTTACCTCATGGTCTGTACGTGATAAATTTGCACGATTAACGCAAATAGCTACCATATTAAGCGTTGAAAAAGTAGAAGAACTAGTAAATTATTGTGGTGCAGATGCGATTGCATGGAGATTAACACCTGCTGAAGTTCGACGTATTGCTTCTATGAGGATAGATTTTCGTCCCGAGGATATAAAGAGATTGACACCGTAATTTTTGTTGAATTATATTGGTATAATAAATAATAAGAAACAGTCAATTTTTTTTTATATTTTTATTTCTGATTAATGCATAAATTATACAAAGTTAAAATACTATTTTGGCTTAATAATCAACAGCGTTATTAGTATAACTTAATTATTATTAATACATATAATACTCACGCTGGCGAGAGAGAAGACGGAAATAATGCTCATCACTGGGA